>NC_038050.1:42498880-42716380 GCF_002211085.1 Panicum hallii | reverse complement strand
GGTCGGGATGACCAAGGCCCATGTCCTCGACTGCGGGAACAGTCGGAGACTGGGTCCATACCAACACGCCGATCGGGGGCTCCAACTGGGCTCCGCCTTACACGTGCCCACCTCCCCGACCGACAAGCTGGTTGGGAGGCTAGGCCTGGCTTACCAGCGGGCCCCGGGAGTAGGTATGAAGGATAAGGATGAGCCTCGGGGTTAACCTATTGTACATTACCAACCACTCCCTCCATGGGGTTACAGTCCCCTCTAATGTGGTAGCAGGGTGCCACTATTCTACTTTCCCGTCCTCGTGAAAGGATGGGACGAAACATCCTCGTGATACGGCCAGAATGCCCCCCGTCACAACGAAGTGGCCGGGCGAGGAGCTAGGGATGGGGCATGATAGTTGTACCGTACCTATCGATGCCTCCACGACCGCTGACCGATGGAGCATGACGTGTAGGGACAAGACAAGACGCTTGCCCCATGACGCAGGACTTAGACGGTGGTCACCGGAAGGCCCAACTAATGAAGCTGACAACCTTGACCAGAGTGGTCAGGAGTCCTTTCTTTCTATCCTCACACCCTTAGATCTCGTATAAAGGAGCCTCCCTTGCACTATAAAAGGGAGGGTCTTCCACCTAGAAAAAGAGAGACAACTCATCACATCCTCCACTCAAAAAGTTTGTAACTGCCCAAACTCTTTTGAACATTTGGGCTCAAGCACTACAACCGACTAACCCCCAACTGAATGTAGGGCATTTTGCTTGAACTACTATAAATCTTGAGTCAATGTGTGTTAGGCCATATCAGATCACGATGCGTGATACACACTTCGAGTAGGTTTAGCTGCCGACCGTTTCCGGAACTGAGAGTTTCGCGCCGTCCATGGGGATGACATCATGCGTCCACCGTCTTGGTGATCGGATGGCCTCTAGCTCCGGCACCTCCGACCTCGCAAGCCTGGGCGGTACGATCCGGCTGGGCTCGCAGGAGTTTCCCGCGGCCCCACGCTTTGGGCTGTGGGAACCACCCATCTTCGCGCCCTTCCAGGCCTTCCGCTTCGGAAGCCTGGACTTTGTTGCCGATCATGTCGGCATGCTTTGTCTCCGTGAGGAGCCTACTACTCTAACATCGCTCGAGGGAGACACTCCCTCGAACGGGCCTCTAGCCAACCTTGACTATGAGGCGTTGGCGCGGCGCATCGAGCTCATGCTCAGCGCCGGCTCTTCAGCGAGCGACGTGGACCTGGTCAAGTTCTCGCTGCCCAACTTCTTCCGCCAACTTTCTGAGGGGGCCCTGCTATTCCCGCCGTGCTCACTGAGCGGCTAGTTCCCATTCAGCCTCATGAACGCTGCAGGCGTACACGCCAAGGAACTCCCGAGAACCATGCCTCTACCTTTGCTCGCGACCAAGCTCGTGGGCATGACAGGGTACGGCCCCGCCTCATTCCACGATCTCCTCTCTGATGATGACCCTCTTACTGAGGGCTCCAGCGTCGGGGATGTGTCATCCCTCGGCTGTCTCGCACTACGGGAATGCGCCATGGTGGATGTGCAAGGGCCACAGCTGGTCCCGGTGGAAACCGGGGACACGCAAACCCCGCCACACCTATGCGAGCAGGCCTTGGCTAACGCCCAGGCGCACGGCAAGGACCTACGCCAGCGGCAGAGCACTAGCAGCCGCCCGCATCGATGGACCCCCAATACAACTCCGAGCCTTTTGCTCCTAACGTGGCGGGCGGCATGTGCGTGTCAAGTCCAGCAGTGTTAGACCCGAGGCTACAGGGCTGTGTACATAACGTAGTTTAAAGAAGGTTAAGAGATAAAGCCCGTCTTATCTCTTATTTAAGTTGTTTTCTACTCGTTTGAGTAGGAGATAAAGCTAGTCGATACAGAAGGAAACTACCTGAGTTATACCTGGGTACGATTCCTTAGCTCGTATTGATTAGATCCATGTAACCCTGACCTCCCAGATATATAAGGGGGGGCAGGGACCCCCTCAAAACATATCATTCTACACCCACGGGAATACAAACCACCATACAGGATGTAGGGTATTACGCGCCTCGCGGTCCGAACCTGTCTAAAGTTTTGTGTTCCTTGCACCTTTGAGTTTCTGATCTCGGCGTCTCCTCACCTAAACTTATCACCTTGGGCATACCCCTCGGTGGGCAGCCGGTAAAACACCGACAGCTGGCGCGCCAGGTAGGGGAGAGCATCGAAGATCCACCGGCGAACTCGATGGCATCTTTCCAGTTCACCAGGTCAGTTCCCTCTCAGGGCACGACATTTGTTTTTGGCTCGTGGGTTTGCATCGCAGATGGTGCAGACAGTTTCCGTCGATTCCTCATCGACATGAAGCCAAAAACTTCCGCGGCGGGTCCCCGCAGCGACCTTGACAAGTTTGTTGATGATCTCGATGACTTGTCAAACCATGCATCCGCCTCAAGAACCGAGGTGGAGTCTGCTTCCGGCGCGTCTTCATCCGGCGCTGCGGCAACCTTCCTTGGGTTGGACTCGTTCCAATCTAAGGATTCGCGTAGCCGATCATGACTCGGTCCACATAATTTGTCCACTGATCTCCAGGAGGCCGATATCTCTGGGTCCCTCTCCGCATTAGAGAAGGACTTGGATTCTCTGCTCCAACTTGAAGGGCCTGAAGCCACCGCACGTCGGGGGGCTTCGGGTTGTTTTGGTACCAGCAATCTGATGATCACCTCTACCCCGGAGGGGTGTTTCATGCATTGGAAAGGCATGAAACATTCTGATCTACTCGAGACTGAGGATCGACTTGTGGCCCACCTCGAGCCTTTGCCTTTTTAGGAGGGCAGGCCATTAGCTACCGTGGTGGAGGAGTCGACTGAACTAGTCGACGAGAGCTCTGAGGAGCTCATCTCCTGCCAGGTGCTGATGGCAGAAGAAGGCGAGGACGATGGCGACTTGCCCATCAATGAATTTGATGCGGTCTCCGAAGACGAAGCCACAGCCAACGCCGGCGACGAAAATGACGCTGATCGTGAGGCACGGAGGACCCGGAACAGGGCTCGCACCGCTCACCAAAGGAGGGTCAATGAGCGCATGCGATCCATGCATCGCGAGCTCGACGCCGAATTCGCTACCGTAAGCGAGCGGGGCTTCAGGACTCCGGTGGCCAACATCGCCAGGGTTACGGCCATACTCGAGCGCAGTAACGATCCGAACGTGCGTCAAGCACTTCGTTACGCATAGAGAGCCTGGATTCAGCTTGATCAGTTAAATCTGGTGTCTACTCTCAGGGAGGAGCGCGTGGACGAAAGCCAAAGCCAGGCTCCTAGCTGAAATGGCAGGCGGCCGTCCTCAACCTCAACGTAGCAACAACAATAACGCTCACGGGAGTCAGGCCCTTGGCGGGAGGTAGCAGCCACCTCCAGGGGGTAACCCGCGACAGGCCAATCACCGGCCTCCTCCAGAAGACCTGCGCCAGCACATCAATGAAGTCCGCGATGCACGGTCCGTGATCGATTCCAGGCGCAAAGTACGCGAAGAAGTCGAGACAGAAGGTACTGACTGCAGCGACCGTTTCCCAGCTTTCTCCGCACGGTTCAGCAGCTACAAGTACCCTGAGGGCTTCAAGCTGATCGGTATCACCAAATATGATGGTAAGCAAGCTCCTCAGCAATGGCTACGTTGCTATTCCACCGCTATTGAAGTTGCAGGGGGCTCCAACATCACCAAGGTCATCTACTTCCTGATGGCCTTGGACCCTGCGCCGCTCACGTGCTTGGAGAGCCTCAGCAACAAGTCGATCGACTCCTGGGAGCGGCTCAAGAAGGTCTTCATCGAAAACTTCCAGGGGGCGATCGCTCGTGCAGGTACTCATCACGATCTTGCTTAGTGTAAACAGGAACGTAACAAGCTCCTACGATCCTACACACACCTTTTCTTCGATGTCCGCACCACCATCGCGAATATCTCGGAGGGGGGCATCATCGACTGCTTCTACAATGGCATCACCGATCCAGGCATCTATAGAGACTTCGGGCGGAACAGGCTGAAGACTGTTGCGGGGCTGCGTGACATGATGCACGACTGGTCCGAACAAGAGGAGAAGATGCGGGAGCGGTTCCCAAGGCGCCAAGATGGCAATCTGAGGCGTCCTCATGATAACCGCAATGACAAAAGCCAGCGGCCCTGAAAGTGCAAGCCAGATGATCTCATCGCGGCTATGGATCATCCCTCGCGAGGCAAGAAGTCGACAACGCAGGAGGAGTTCGAGAAGCGCCTGCAGAAGAAATGCCCATGGCACCCAAGTGCCAATCACGTGGCAATTGATTGTTACCACCTCCGGAGGACTTTCAGCAATTCCGACGGTGGCAAGAAGAACAAGAAGCCAATGGACAAAGAACCCGAAGACGACGTCCAAGGGGACCAAGGGCGCAACCCGAAGTTCCAGGATGCTTTGAAGACCGTCAACGTCATCTTCGGGGGGGATGGAGACTTCGGTTCTAGTTGGGAACAAAAACTGCTTCTCCGGGAGATCATGTCCGTCGAGCCGGCAGCACCACGACCACTTCGCTGGTCGGAGGTGCCCATCTCGTTCTCTCGTGACGATCAGTGGACAAGCTTTTTGGAGCCCGGTAAGTTCCCCCTGGTTCTGGACCCGGTGGTGGTAGAAGTCAGACTCACCAATGATGTGAACCCGTTAGGGTTTGTTCCTAATCTTTCGATGAGAGGTGTGGAATAACTCGATTAATGGAGGAGACGATGTTCACGGCCCGACTACAGCCTTCCAAGGATGCTGCACCTTAGCAACCGATACACCACCTCCTATGGTTGCCGCGATCTTGTGGAGCGCGACACCTGGCCACTAGGGCACTCGTCCTGCAAGCAATCGAAGAACTAGCAGAACAAGTTGAACAAGTACTGAAATTATGAGATGTAATTGAAGGTCTCAAACCGAATCTCAATTATGATGGGGTTCCGAAAACAAGTGGACGGGCGGCTGGATCAGCACGCGCGTCTACAAGGAAGTAGCAAAAGCTAAACTTGCATCTAACAAAACCCGAGTGTTCTTGACGGTGGCTAAAGGTTATAAAGAAGCGGGAGAATGACCACAAGGGTGCTGGGGTCGTGTTGCAACCCTAGGATGCATCCGTCTTGGACTCAACTTGATACACGGCCCGTTGGGCCAAATTAGGGTGACGCAGCACCGTGGCTGAAAAGGACTCTGTAGTAAATCTAGGATTGCGGTTGACTCCGAACAGATATGGAGGTGATTCCGGAAGCTTATATGCACAGGCAGGTCTAGCTTATATGCATTATCATTAATTCGTCCTAGCACTTTAAACGGTCCATCAGCCCGAGGCATCAATTTAGATTTTCTCAAAGCAGGAAACCTATTCTTTCTCAAGTGCAACCAAACCAATTCACTAGGTTCAAAAATCAATTGCTTTCTACCTTTATCACCAGCAAGCTTATACTTAGAATTCATGCGCTCTATGTTTTCTTTAGTTGTTTCATGCAGTTTTAACATCAGTTCAGCATGTTGCTTAGCATCAAAGTTCAATTTTTCAGAAGTGGGCAAAGGCACTAAATCAATAGGAGCACGAGGAATCAAGCCATAAACAATCTCAAAAGGGCACATCTTTGTAGTAGAATGCATGGAACGATTATAAGCAAACTCAACATGAGGCAAACATTCTTCCCACAACTTAATATTCTTCTTTAAAACAGCCCTTAACATGGTAGACAAGGTTCGATTAACAACTTCAGTTTGACCATCAGTTTGGGGATGATAAGTGGTAGAAAATAGAAGCTTAGTTCTCAATTGTGCCCATAAAGTTCTCCAAAAGTGGCTAAGAAATTTGGCATCACGATCAGAAACAATTGTGTTTGGCACACCATGCAAACGAACAATTTCTCGAAAGAACAAATTAGCAACATGTGTAGCATCATCAATTTTATGACATGGAATAAAGTGTGCCATCTTGGAAAATCTATCCACAACCATAAAAACGCTATCACGTCCCTTCCTAGTTCTAGGCAATCCCAACACGAATTCCATAGAAATATCCTCCCAAGGAGCACTAGGAACTGGTAAAGGCATATACAAACAATATGGATTTAAACGTGACTTAGCTTTTTGACATGTAGTGCACCGTGCAACAAATCGCTCCACATCTCTTCTCATTTTTGGCCAAAAAAAAATGACCAGCAAGTATATCCTCTGTCTTCTTTGCTCCAAAATGCCCCATCAAGCCACCTCCATGCACTTCCTGTAACAACAACAAACGAACGGAGCTAGCTGGAATGCATAGCTTGTTAGCTCGAAACACAAATCCATCATTGACGATGAATTTGTTCCATGCTTTTCCATCCTTACAATGCAGCAAAACATCCTTAAAATCAGCATCATTCACATATTGTGTTTTAATTGTGTCCAAACCAAAAATCTTGCAATCAAGTTGTGTCAACAAAGTATATCGCCTAGACAAAGCATCAGCAATGACGTTCTCTTTCCCTTTCTTGTGTTTGATGACATAAGGAAAAGATTCAATAAATTCAACCCACTTAGCATGTCTACGGTTCAGTTTTCCTTGACTACGAATATGTTTCAAAGATTCATGATCAAAATGGATAACAAACTCTTTGGGCCACAAATAATGCTGCCATGTTTCTAATGTGCGCACAAGAGCATACAATTCCTTGTCATAAGGAGAATAATTCAGAACAGGTCCGCTCAATTTTACCATCTTGTAACAAAACACCACCCAAACCAATTCCACTAGCATCACATTCAAGCTCAAAGGTCTTATTAAAATCAGGAAGTTGGAGGAGAGGTGCATGTGTCAACTTATCTTTCAACATGGTGAACGCATTCTCTTGTGTGGTGCCCCAAGAAAAGGGCACCCCTTTCTTCGTAAGCGCATTCAACGGTGCTGCAATGGTGCTGAAATCCTTCACGAAGTGACGATAGAACCCAGCAAGTCCTAGAAAACTCCGCATCTGTGTGATGGTCTTTGGTACAGGCCATCCCTGAATAGCTTCCACCTTGGCTTGATCAACTTCAATTCCCTGTGGAGTGACAACATAGCCAAGAAAAGATACTCGATCTGTGCAAAAGACGCACTACTCAAGGTTACCAAATAAACATACATCACGTAAAGCAGTAAAAACAGCACGTAAATGATCAAGATGTGCCTCCATGGATTTGCTGTAAATCAATATATCATCAAAGTAGACCGCAACAAATTTGCCAATGAAAGCACGCAGAACCTCGTTCATTAATCGCATGAAGGTACTAGGTGCATTAGTTAACCCAAAAGGCATGACTAACCACTCATATAACCCGAACTTAGTTTTGAAAGCAGTTTTCCATCATCTCCCAATTTCATGCGAATCTGGTGGTACCCACTACGCAAATCAACTTTGATAAACACAACAACACCACTCAATTCATCAAGCATATCATCCAAACGTGAAATAGGATGTCAATATCGAATTGTGATATTGTTAATAGCTCTACAATCGACACACATATGCCACGTTCCATCTTTTTTGGGGACTAAAATAACTGGAACAGCACAAGGACTAAGGGACTCACGTACATAACCTTTGTCGAGTAGTTCTTGTACTTGTCGCTGAATCTCTTTCGTTTCTTCCGGATTGGTCCTATACAGTGCACGGTTGGGCAGCGATGCTCCTAGAATCAGATCAATTTGGTGCTCAATCCCTCGTATTGGTGGCAGCCCCGCTGGTATTTCACTTGGAAACACATCAGAATACTCTTGCAAAACGTTAGCGACAGCAGGGGGCAAAGAGTGCTGCATATCATGAATGGAAATCAAAGCATCTTTGCACACCAAAGCATAGGCAACAGAAGTGGTAGCAATCAAGTCATTAATATCAGATTTAGTAGCAAGCAAGCAAGTCCCTTTCAAGCTCATCTTGCTTATTAGCAACCGACTTGACAATTTTATTTGTCTCACTTTTAGCTTTGGCAGCTCTAACAATATCATCACGCACAATAGCTTCAGGAGACATAGGAAGCAACACAATTTTCTTATCATGGTGCAAGAGCAAAAACTGATTTGATCTACCATAATGCACACAATCCGTATCAAATTGCCAAGGCCTACCGAGCAGAATATGGCAAGCTTGCATAGGCACAACATCTCACTCAACAACATCATGATATGATCCGATTGCAAAATTAATGCGCACCAGCCTCGTTACCTTAGCCTTACCACTGTTGTTTAGCCATTGAATGTGATACGGGTGTGGGTGTGGTTTGGTGCTAAGTGCAAACTTCTCCACCAGTTCGCTGCTAGCCAAATTGTTGTAGCTACCTCCATCAATAATCATACGACAAGGACGCTCTTTAATGACACACTTAGTTTGGAACAACGTGTGTCGCTGATTTTGCTCCGCCTTCTCCATTTATGCACTAAGCACACACTGCACAATGAGACTCTCGTAGTGTTCGGCTGCCCCTGCATCAATATGTTCGTTTGGTGGTCCCTCATTACCTGCATGGTCAGCAGCAAACAAAGCAAGTGTATCGTCATCAAAATCACTAGCAGGGGAATACGCACCATCATCTTTGACCACCAAAACGCGCTTGGTAGGACAGTCACGCTGCACGTGCCCAAAGCTGATGAACCCCGACGGGTACGAGGGAGCTCGATCTTTTGATGAGAGATGGTGGTGGTGTGGATTTGGTGGAGGCCGACGTTGGCTGCCCGACTACCACAACCAAGATGGTGTGGCGCCTTGAGCGACAGGTACACCGTCTCCTGATAACTATGATTTGGGGTGGAGGTCGACGTTGTGCTACCCGGCTACAACAACCACAAGGGTGCTGCGCCTTAGTGATAGTTACACCGGCTCCGGTTGTTGCTGTTCTTGCCGTGCCAAGAACAGCCTTGAACCTGCAAGCAATCGAAGAACAAGCAAGAACAAGATAACAAGCAAACACTCACGAATTTGATAGAAGGTGGGGTTCTGATACAAGTATTCGGGTGGTCTAGCCGACACACGCATTTACAAGGAAGTAGCAGCAGCTAACTTACATCAAACAAAACCCAAGTTCTTTTTGTGGCTACTACTTGCTTAAATAGAAAGGAATACTAGATACACAGGATGTAGTCATGAGGCTTCCTCAGGAGTTTCTAGATGTTTCGTATTTGATCTGCCATTGATTGTTGATCCATTGGAAAGTACACGAAGAGATCTTTCCAACAAGCATTTATTTGCTTTAAACAACCTTGGGAGTTGAAAGATATGGCCCCTTGAAACTGGTACTTGCTGTAGTTACGAAAGTCCCTTCGGGTTTAGCAGCTTTAATTGCATTATTCCGTTCTCCACTCCTAGATGGTTCAACTCCCAAGCACCTAAGAATAATAAAGTCATCACAAGGCTTTAATAGTACTCCATTTGAGGAAGAATTAATTTGAACAGCTAGGAATGAGTTCACCTGATAATTAAGTTCACGTGCATGGGCCCGTGTCATTGGTCCTGGTTCCGCTGTAAGTGGTGAAGGGGCTGTTGTTGTGGTTGTATCAATGGCAGTGATGTCCTCATCAAAAGCCCTTGCACCGATGACACTGGACATCCCTTGTTCTACCCGTGGATGCAACCGAGGAAGCACTAGCGGCTGGCTTCTGGACAGTCTTGGTTGCTGAAGTGGTGGGAGGAGCACGTGGCTTGTCGCTGGATGGAGAAGATGCTGCTGTACTACTCGGTGAAGGAGCTGGTACAGGTGCACGTCCGCCCATAGAAGTAGTCATGTGTGGCTGCCATGATGTAGATTTACCTGCAGAAATATTAGACCTAGCACTAGCACGTCGTCCCTGTACCTCCCTTTAAGCTTTACAAGCAAGATGGAACAAACGGGTTACGTTAGTATAATCTTTATACGCAAGAATGTCCTGAATTTCTCTATTTAACCCACCCAAAAATCTAGCCATAGCAGGTTCCTCACCCTCCACTAAATTACAACGTAGCATACCCATTTGCAATTCTTGATAATATTCTTCTACACTTCTAGTGTCCTACCTCAATTGTTGTAACTTATGTAACAGATCACGTGCATAGTAAGAATGAACGAATCTAGCCCGCATGACCCGTTGCAAAGCATCCCAAGTTTGTGGCAGTCATCAGCATTTTTCTTGCCATGTTCTATCCACCAAACAGAAGCAAAATCAGTGAACTCACTAGTAGCAGCCCTAACACGTGCATTCTCAGGAAAATCATGGCATGCAAACTTTTGATCAACAGCAATTTCCCAAGGAATGTATGCATCAGGGTCATATGTACCATCAAAAGGAGGTATCTTAAATTTAATCTTGCTGAAAGCATCATCATTGTTTCGTACCTCACGGCGGCGAAAACCACCCATACCTCTATGATTAGTGCGTAGCCCGCAGCGATGGCGAGCGTCTTGTTCATCCTGTTCAGTATCAGCAATATATTCATCCGCCCAATCATCACGCTATTCGTTGGTCTTCGCATGGAGCTCATCAAAATGCCACAAAAGAGCAGCGAGACTCTTGTCAATATTGCCGACCGCTGTCTCCAGGCCCGTAAGCTTAGTGTTGGTGGTAATCTGCGTAGCCTCCAATTGTCCAATCTTGTCATTCGTCACCTGCATATCATTATCAAGTCCTCTGTGTGCCACTGCACTTGCCTTTCAAAATGTTGTATGATGCCCCTGGTACGTGGAGACTGATGCAAGCTATGATCCTCCTCCTCGGAGCCTGCCATGGTGAGAAACATAAGGACAACAAGAAAAACAAGTGAAGTAGTAAAATCCCTACAATTAATAGGGTGTAGCTACTGCAAGACGCTCACTCTCAACCTGTTGCACAAGTTCTTACCAATTCTTACCTTGCTGCTAGGAGGGGACGGCAACCAACAAGTCCGCAACCGTGGAATGAAGTGTATCAGCGCTGCAGCAACAAGACTTGTGGAGCTGTAGTCGGATATGTGGAGCTGTAGGTGGGCTGGAACAAGGAAGTACTAGCACCACGTTAGTCACAAAAGTAAGCTGAATAATCTTCAACGGTGGTACTATGCTGGTCCTAGTCTAGACCGTGCTAGAGACGCGAGCCTGGACAAAAAGGAAGTCACAAAGCACCACTCCGAACGGAAGGGAAAAACAAACGTAATGAATTAGCCCCTTGCTTCTTTTTTTCTTTTTTTAACACCGATCCTTTTTTTTCTTTTTTTTATTTTTTTTCAGGGGAACCTCAAAAACAGATTCTATGAACAAAGGAATACAAATGAGCACGTCACCACACACACTTTTTCCAGAAAGAGCACGTCACCACATAAACTTTGATGAGGACATCACTAGCATGGATACGACCATATTAGTATCTTCTTATCCAAAGGTAATCAACTCTATATCAAGATTAAATTTGATACATTTGAACAATTAATACTGCACTATGATTTTGTTGCATCTCATTTTCAGAATTACTTGACTGTATAAAGCCGTGTGTGGAAATTACATGGAAAACACAGAGGACCAAAGACTATAAAGCTACGACTTTATATGGACTCCGATTGGGGAGTTCTTGGACTTCACGGAAAGCTTATAAAGTCTACTTTCATATGGATCCAAACTCATGTTCATATCTTCTCCGAGGCGGCCGCAATCATTGATTTACTACAAAGACCTTTTTTGTCCACGGTGCTGCGTCACCTGATTTTGGCCCGATGGGGAGTGTATCAAGTGAGGCCCAACAGGGGCGCGTCCTAGGGTTTAGGGATGACCTCCACAACGTCCTGGTCATCCTCTACCCTCTCATATACCTCCATAGCCACCACAAATAGACTGGGTTTTGTTTTGTTGAAAGTTTAGCCATTGCTACTTGCTTGTAGACGCATGTGTCGGCTAGACCATCTGTTCTACTCGATTCAGAACCCCACCTTTGTGATTTCAGATTGGTTCTTATCTCCATATTTGCAATTGAGTTTCTTGTTCTACTTGTTCTTGCTTGTTTTTCGATTGCTTGCAGGACGAGTGCCCTAGTGGCCAGGTGTTGCGCTGCACAAGATCGCAGCAGCCATTGGAGGTGGTGTATCGGTTGCTAAGGCGTAGCATCCTTGGAAGGCTGTAGTCAGGCTGTGAACGTCGTCTCCATCCACCAATCGAGTTATCCATCCCCTCTCACCAAAAGATCGGGAACAAACCCTAACGGGTTCACATCAGTTGGTAATCAGAGCAAGGTTGTTCGGTGAGAGACTTTCAATCCTTCGTATTTTTATTTTCCTACAGTCCAAAAAAGCCAAAAATAGTAGAATTTTTTCCACCACTGCAATCCTATAGACCCTTTTGAGCCTTTACTAATACTTCTTAGTTAGGGCTTGTTGAGTTTTTGGTTGCATCGGTTGTGTCGAGTTGCTGGTCTTAGTTGTAGTCCTTCAGAGTTTCGAGTTCTTGTCACCAAATTTTGTTTCGGAGATTCAATTCAGCCCTGAAAGAAAACTGCTATAGTTTCTGTGTTCGGTATCTGATTTGGGAGTTTTAAGACAATCTAGAGAGCTTAACTCGTGCTCTTTCCAACGGATCTGACCTTGGTCACAAACTCCATCTGAGCGCTCCAGAATCGACATGGAGATTTGTGCATCTGGCTGTCTGAAACAAGATTTGTCATTATGAGTTGGTAGAGGTTGTATGCAGTAATCTTTTTGTTTTGGTTGTTAAACAAAAGATTTTATTCCCTTGAAAACAAAAGAGAAGAAAAAAACAAAAGAACAAAAAGAAACGAAAGAAAAAAAAAGAAGAAGAGAAAAGGAAAAAGAAAGGGGCTGTTCTTTGTGTTTCTGTTTTGATTCTGGAGGTGTGTTGTGACTTTCCTTTGTGTCCAGGCTCACGCTTCTAGCACAGTCTAGGTTAAGACCAGCACACTCCCGCCATTGAACGATTACTGAGCTTGCTTTTGTGACTAATGTGGTGCTAGTATTTCCTTGTGCTTTTTTTTAGCCCACCTACAGCTCCACATATCCGACTATAGCTTGATAGGTGTTGTTGCTGCAGCACCGATACACTTCTTTCCAGGTGCTTGACTTGTTGGTTGCCGATCCGTCCTATTTTGGCTGGTAAGAACTTGTAAGAGCTTGTTTTAAACAAGTTGAGTTTGAGAGTTTTACAACCAACACACCCTATTAGTTGACAAGAGGATACATATTATTTTTGTGTTTCTTGTTTTCTACTAATCATGGCAGGTGATACGGTGATTTTTGAGCTAACGGAACTACACCATCAGATTCAGGATGTCATACAACACTTGCCGCTATATGATGGTAAGTTTGATCCTAAAGGATATGTTAAATGGGAACTAGCAGTACATTTAGAATTTCGCAAATATGATTTGTCAGAAGAGCAAAAAATTCTAGCTGCTGCTGGAGTTCTTATTGATTATGCTTTGGCTGTTTGGAAACGCTTGTGTAGATATGATAAGATACCTAAAATATGGAATGCGTTGAAAACTATTTTGAGACAGTACTTTGTTCCTGAATATTATGCTAATCATTTGCTTGCTAAGCTACAAAGTTTGAAACAAGGTAGTAACACCGTTGAAACATACTACTTAGATCTCCAGATTCTCATGTTGCAATGTGGTTTGATAGAATGTGAAGATGCTACTGAAAATAGATTTTTGAGAGGGCTGAACAAAGAAATCTATGATATTCTTGTTCATGAAACATATACTTCCTTGCCTCAATTGTTAAAATTAGCTTGCACTGCTGAACATGAGATTTTGTTAGCCTTGCATATTTGCAATGAAGAAGTGCTTTCAGCAGAGGAGCTTCCTTTTGTTCCTGTGTATGGTTTTAACAATTTGCAGGAAATTGGGCTTATCTCCAACTCGAGAGATGAGCTGCCATGTGCATCAATGGATAATCAAGAAGACAAGCTTCTTCTGCCATCCTTCCCTAAGGAGGCTCATATAGGTAATATACGGAGTGCTTCAGATACTTGAGGTGAGTGCTATCAAGATCAAACACAATTGTCCACTTATCATGCTACTAGAGAACAACAAATAGTGGAAATCATTGCTGATTTGTCTTTGTTACATGGTGATTTGCTTGTTGATCCTTGTGATAAAGAGGAGTTGTGTGATCATACTTCACTCAAATCTACCACACAACTAGTACATGGACATGTGCAATCTGATTTGAATGATGAACATATTGCTTTTCCTCATGTTCATTGCGTTAATAATGAGAACGAAGAGCTGAAACTCATATCACTTTTGAATACTTTGGGTTATATTGAGTTTGATATTCTTTGCAATCTAGATTGTTTAGAGAAGAAATTATTTCAGAATTGCATTTCACCATGTTTTGATCATTGTTCATTCTATGGAATTAGAAAATATAAAACTCGTGGAGAGTACATGGTATGTCGGGTGTATATTTATTTAGATTTGAAACCTCCTTTAAGAGTGCCTCAAAGCGATCAGCAAATGACTTGCATTGAAACTAATTATACCATATCGAGTTTCTTTGCTATTGATAACATGTTGCAGGTCAATTTTCAAGAAGGGGAGCAAATCTTGCTGCCTTGTATTTTATTGGGAGTTTCAGGATTATATTTGAAAGAACTTGAAAAGACTCCATTACTGAACAACACTCGTAACGCCAAACCGAGGACGGTTTGCAGCCAAGAAGGGGAGAATGATGAGGACATCACTAGCATGGATACGAACATATTAGTACCTTCTTGTCCAAAGGTGAATCAACTCTATATCAAGATTAAATTTGATACATTTGAACAATTAATGCTGCACTATGATTTCGTTGCATTCTCATTTTCAGAATTACTTGACTGGATAAAGCCGTGTGTGGAAATTACATGGAAAACACGGAGGACCAAAGAAATTGATTGGGGACCAAGCCCAAGTCTTTCCAATGTTCTCCACCAGGCCACCACATCACTTTTGGTGCAAGGAAAGGAAGAGTCCAAATCCAACACGTTTTGGATATTGGATTCGGACTGCAGGATAGAACTAAGTTGTAACGGCTGCCACGACTTCATACGGACTCCGATTGGGGAGTTCTTAGACTTCACGGAAAGCTTATAAAGTCTACTTTCATATGGATCCGGACTCATGTCCATATCTTCTCCGAGGCGGCCGCAATCGTTGATTTACTACAAAGACCTTTTCTATCCTTGGTGCTGCGTCATCTGATTTTGGCCCGATGGGGCGTGTATCAAGTGGGGCCCAACAGGGGCGCGTCCTAGGGTTTAGGAACGACCTCCACGACATCCTGGTCATCCTCTACCCTCTCATATACCTCCATAGCCACCACAAACAGACTGGGTTTTGTTTTGTTGAAAGTTTAGCCATTACTACTTGCTTGTAGACGCATGTGTCGACTAGACCATCCGTTCTACTCGATTTAGAACCCCACCTTTGTGATTTCAGATTGGTTCTTATCTCCATATTTGCAATTGAGTTGCTTGTTCTACTTGTTCTTGCTTGTTCTTCGATTGCTTGCAGGACGATTGCCCTAGTGGCCGGGTGTTGCGCTCCACAAGATCGCAGCAACCATTGGAGGTGGTGTATCGGTTGCTAAGACGCAGCATCCTTGGAAGGCTGTAGTCGGGCCGTGAACGTCGTCTCCATCCACCAATCGAGTTATCCATCCCCTCTCACCAAAAGATCGGGAACAAACTCTAACGGGTTCACATCACACTTCTCTCTCTCTCTCTGGAGTAGGCCGAACACTTAAATATATGTGGGAAGTGTTATTGCCTCTAGTGCACAGGTCGGACTCAGATTCAACCAGCACCGAATTCAACTCAGACTTAATAACAAAGAGGCACCGATTCCAACTCGGACTTGATAACAAAGAGACACTCAGATTTGGCAACCGCAAGATGAATAAGCTACCCGAATTCAAGTTGGTCTCGGCCAACACGCGCTTAACCGATTCCAAGTCGAACTTGACAGCCAAAGTGTATTCTGATTCGGCCAAAACAGTGATGAAAAGGCAGCGTACGTGACCAAACATGATAAGAACTCGAAACTCTAAAGGACTACAACTAAGACCAGCAACTCGACACAACCGATGCAACCAAAAACTCAACAAGCCCTAACTAAGCAGTACTAGTAAAGGCTCAAAAGGGTCTATAGGATTGCGGTGGGAAAAAATCTACTATTTTTGGCTTTTTCTGGACTGTAGGAAAATAAAAATAGCAAAGGATTGGAAGTCTCTCACCGAACAACCTTGCTCTGATTACCAACTGACGTGAACCCGTTAGGGTTTGTTCCTGATCTTTCGATGAGAGGCGTTGAATAACTCGATTGATGGAGGAGACGATGTTCACGGCCCGACTACAGCCTTCCAAGAATGCTGCGCCTTAGCAACCGATACACCACCTCCTATGGTTGCCGCGATCTTGTGGAGTGCGACACCCAGCCACTAGGGCACTCGTCCTGCAAGCAATCGAAGAACTAGCAAGAACAAGTAGAACAAGTACTAAAATTACAAGATGTAATTGAAGGTCTCAAACCAAATCTAAATTATGATGGGGTTCCGAAAACAAGTGGACGGGCGGCTGGATCAGCACGCGCGTCTACAAGGAAGTAGCAAAAACTAAACTTGCATCTCACAAAACCCGATTGTTCTTGACGGCGGCTAAAGGTTATAAAGAAGTGGGAGAATGACCAACAAGGGTGCTGGGGTCGTGTTCCAACCCTAGGATGCATCCGTCTTGAACTCAACTTGATACACGGCCCGTTGGGCCAAATTAGGGTGACACAGCACCATGGCTAAAAAGGACTGTTTAGTAAATCTAGGATTGCGGTTGACTCCGAACAGATATGGAGGTGATTCTAGATCCAGTGGAAAGTAGATTTGATAAGCTTTCCAGAAAGTAATCGACTGACCAAAACGGAGTCCGGATGAAGTCGTGGCGGCCGTCACAAGTTGCGTCTGTCCTGCAGTCCGAATCCAGCCTGCACGATGTCTCTTCCCTATTGATCCAATCCATTGTTCCTGAGTAAAACAAGAGTGCACGTGTCTCCATTCTCTAAATATGATGAACCTGAGATTAAGAGTGAACTTACTTGATGGGTAAGCCGACGAGCACGAGCGCGAGTAATAGGACCAAGAGGTGTTGTTGAAGTAGATACCGGTGTAGGTGTGGTTGTATCGTTAGTGGCGATGTCCTCATCAACTAAGGTGCTCATCGACGATGGGAGTGGTCTCAACCTCATCTTCGCCAGCACTTTGAGGAAAATGGGTCTGGACTTCACAGACATGCTGGTTCTAAGCAAGTCTCCTTTCTACGGCATTGTCCCAGGTAATGCGGTGCACCCACTTGGCATGGTGGTTCTTCCAGTCACTTTCGGCACGAGGGAGAACTACCGCACCGAGTTCATTAAATTTGAAGTTGCTAACTTTGAATCTTCTTATCATGCTATACTGGGTCATCCAGCACTCGTCAAATTCATGGCAGTGCCGCATTATGTTTATCTGCTTCTTAAGATGCTAGGACAAAGTGGGGTACTCACTCTCCGAGGCGACTTGAAGAAGTCATATGGTTGCAACCAAGAGGTGCTCCAATATGCTTCGACTACGCGTGTGCCAGATGCTTCAGGGGAAGTACTCGCGGCCGCGCAGCAGCTCTCCCAAGCCGGGCTGGAGATCCCTTCACGAATGGCCAGCAAGTCGAGCATCCAGTCGACTGGTGATGTGGCCCTCAAGTCGATCCAGCTCTAGGAGGGTGACTCATCTAAGACCGCCGTCATTGGTGCGGGCTTAGATGAAAAATAGGAACTCGCACTCGTCAGTTTCCTTCGGGCTAGCCGAGACATATTCGTATGGAGACCAGTGGATATGCCAGGGGTGCCCAGGGAGCTGATCGAGCATAGTCTGAATGTACACCCAAAGGCTGTGCCCAAAAAGCAACGCCTTCGAAGATTTGCTCACGACAAGCGTGAGACAATTAAACGGGAAATAGCTAAACTCCTCACGGCTGGCTTCATTAAAGAAGTTATTCATCCAGAGTGGGTGGCTAATCCCGTCCTTGTAAGGAAATAGAATAATGAATGCAGAATGTGTGTTGACTACACCGATCTCAACAAGTATTGCCCAAAAGATCACTTCGGGCTACCGCGCATTGATCAACTCGTCAACTCAATGGCAGGTTGTGTACTCCTTTGTTTCCTTGATTGTTATTCAAGATATCACCAGATTGCGCTCAAGGAGGAGGATCAAATCAAGACCACGTTCATCACCCCGTACGGGACTTACGCCTATAAAACTATATCTTTTGGTTTGAAAAATGCAGGAGCAACTTATCAGCGCGCTATTCAGATGTGCTTTGCCGATCAACTGCATCAAAATGTTGAAGCCTACGTGGACGACATGGTCATCAAGACCAGAAATCCCGACAGTCTGATTGCAGACTTGGAAGAAACGTTCAGCAGCCTACGCAGGTTTCGGTGGAAGCTTAACCCAACTAAATGCGTTTTTGGAGTACCATCAGGGAAATTGCTCGGGTTCATCGTCAGCAACCGGGGAATTGAAGCCAACCCTGTGAAGATTTCAGCCATCACTAATATGGGGGCTCCGGCCACAATCAAAGATGTGCAGAAGCTAACAGGCTGCATGGCAGCCCTGAATAGGTTCATCTCCCGGCTCGGGGAGAGAGGACTACCCTTCTTCAAGCTCCTGAAGCGCCAAGACAAGTTCCAATGGATGGAGTAGGCCGAGCGAGCCTTACAAGACCTGAAGCATCACCTTCGGTCCCCCTCCGGTCCTTACAACACCACTATCGGGAGAAGATCTACTACTCTATATTGCGGCAACAACTCATGTTGTCAGCAGTACTATTGTAGTCGAGCGAGGTGAGGAAGGCCATGCATTTGGAGTGCAGAGGCCTGTATATTTTGTCAGCGAGGTACTCTTCGAATCCAAGGTACAATATCCGGCAGTTCAGAAACTTTTATATGCAATTCTGATTACATCAAGAAAATTGCGCCATTACTTCGACGAGTATAGGATCACTATGATGACGGATTTTCCGTTGGCGGATATTCTCCATAATCAAGATGCCACGGGGCGTATATCAAAGTGGGCAGTGGAACTGGGGGCTTTGTCTATCAACTTCAAGCCACGCACTGCAATCAAGTCCCAAGCTCTAGTCGATTTTATGGCTGAATGGAGGGAGAATCAAATTCCAACTCCAGTCGACAAGCTAGAGCACTGGTCCATGTACTTTGATGGGTCTCTTAAGCTCGATGGGGGCGGTGCTGGAGTTCTATTTATTTCTCCAAGAGGTGAACAATTGAAGTATGTCCTCCAGATCCTTTGGGAGGTATCCAATAACGAAGCCGAGTACGAAGCACTCCTTCACAGGCTATGTTTAGCGATATCACTAGGCATCAAGCGACTTCTTGTATATGGTGACTCACTTCTAGTTGTTCAGGAAGTCAACAAAGAGTGGGACTACAACAAGGAGACGATGGACGCTTATGTACAGGAAGTGCGCAAGCTGGAAAACAAATTTTCCGGCCTGGAGGTTCATCATGTGTTACGGGAGCATAATGTGGGTGCAGATATACTATCCAAGCTGGGGTCTACTCATGCACAGGTTACAGTGAGAGTCTTTGTCCAGGAGTTAAAGCAGTCATCCATCAAGTCTTCACCTCAGGTAACCACCGATGCGGGCCCTCAACAACCTGATCGAGAGGTTATGATGATTGGTGAGGACTGGAGAGAGGCTTATATCGATTTCATCCGGGATCAAAGGCTACCGGCGGGACGGACGCAAGGAGCGCAGAGGCAGCTCGTGTCATGCGTAGAAGTAAGGGGTTCGTCCTAGTTGACAGCAAGCTTTACCAGCGTGGCGCACGTTCAGGCGTTCTCATGAAGTGCGTCACGGAAGAAGATGGCTACGACATACTGCGGGAGATACATGAGGGTGTTTGCGGCAACCACGCAGCTTCAAGAACGCTGGTGGGGAAAGCATACAGAGCTGTTTTCTAGTGGCCCACCGCAGTGTCCGATGCCGAGGATCTTGTGCGGAGGTGTCAAAACTGTCAATTCTTTGGCAAGCAATCTCACGTCCCAGCTCACAGCCTCATCACCATACCGCCATCCTGGCCTTTTGCTTGCTGGAGCCTTGATATGATTGGGCCCTTCACAACGGTGCCAGGCGGCTTCACCCATGTGTTGGTGTCTATCGACAAGTTTACCAAGTGGATCGAGTACAAGCCGATAGCCAAGCTCACACCAGATCGAGTTGTTGATTTCATCTCCGATATCCTGCATCGCTTCAGCTTCCTGAGTACCATCATCACGGATTTGGGATCAAACTTCACGGCCAACCAGTTTTGGGAGTTCTGTGAAAATACGTGCATCGAGATTAAATATGTCTCTGTTGCACACCCAAGGGCCAATGGTCAAGTCGAGAGGGCGAACGGCATGATAATTGATGGACTCAAGAAGAGACTCTATGATGAAAACAGTAAGAAAGGAGGCAAGTGGATATATGAATTGCCATATGTCGTCTGGGGGCTCCGGAGTCAACCGTCCAAAGCCACAGGACAAACACCATTCTTCCTCGTCTACGGCTCCGAAGCTATCTCGCCGGCCGACATCATGTGGAAATCCCCAAGGGTTGAAATGTACAATGAAGGCTCGCTGCACCGCTCTTGTTCAGTCAGCTCGATACCTGCAGGGGATCCGGCGATATCACGATCGCAACGTGAGGGAACGGTCGATCAATATAGGTGATCTGGTCCTACGCTGCATCCAAGATGAGTCCGGCTTACACAAGCTCAACTCAAGATGGGAAGGTCCGTTCGTCGTCAAGCAGGTTACAAGACCGGGGTCGTATCGACTACAATACCCCGAGGGCCAAGATGTCCCGAATTCTTGGAATGTTCAGAACCTGTGCAAGTTCTACCCATGAAGAAGCATGCGTGGATAGCTGTTCTCCGGACGCCTAGGCGGCCTTTTTCTTCCGACTCAATTTGGAGGCTACGTGCTACAAAATTCGGAATGTAAATTTTTCTGTTAAACAGACGGAGGCTCCTGTGACAGTTCATGTACGTGTAATCTAGACATATATTTTGTTAGTGTGAAGTATGTGCTTGTTAGTGTAAAGCTCATGTGTGATTATGTGAAGCTTTTGAAAATTTAAAGTGCAAATAAAAAGGGTATTTTTGTAATTACAGAAAAACCTAGGGTTGTTTTTGCAAAATGTAATCGGATAGGAGATAACTTCAAAATAAGTGAAGGGTGGTTTTGCAAACATATTTTTCTTACTTTGTCCCCTGTATAAAAATATATATTTATCCAAAAGTTTCATTTGAAATGTATGTGTTGAAGTGTGTAAAAATTTTGGGTAAAGTTTTTAAAATAGGGGTATTTATGTAATTTTATAAAAGTACAAGTCCTTTTATGCAAGTATTTGATTTACAAAAGTAATTCTCAAAGTTACTCAGGACTAAAGTGTAAAAGGTGCAAGTCATCATGACATGTCTATCCAATCATTATGACGTGTCTATCCCGTCATCATGACGTGTCATAAATACTTGCATTTAGGTCCTAAATGTTAAGAAAGTTGCACTCTTTAGGACAAAAGTAATTCTAATCCAACCTTTGTTCAAAATTTCACGTGTAAAGATATAAATTTTGAGTTTTTGAACTTGAGCCCTAAAGCAATGTTGTAGAGTTTGAAAAAACTCTCCAACTTTTGTTTTGGGCATTTCTTCATTAGGGTTTTAGATTAATGAGAAATTATGCTTTACAGAAAGGTCCCTGCAATTTTCCAAAATTGCGCATAAGTCCTTGGGAGAATTCTATTTCTCCTTCTCCTATGTTCTTCCTCTCTCTCTGTTTTATCCTCTCCTGTTTCTTTTTCCCCACCGTCGGCATCTCTTTCTCTGGCTTCCATCCTTATCCACCCCGGCCGCCCCTCTCTCTCCTTCATGTGGCGCAGCTCCAGGCGGCGCAGGGCGCGGCGCTGGCAGCATGAACGGGCGCGGGCGCGGGCGCAGGCGATGGTAGGAGCGGAGCTCGCGGCGTGGCGGCACACGAGCGGCAGCGGCTCGGGCGGAGCGCGCGCAGGCACGTGGGCGGCGCGGCGCGGCTCCGGGCGGCGCGAGCGGGTGCGGGCGCAGGCAGCGGCGTGCGGGGCGCGCAGCGGGCGGCGGCGGCTCGGCGTGGTGCTGGCGCAGGCGGCTCCAGGCGGCGGCGCGGCTGGAGGTGTTGACATGCGGCTCGGTGCGGGCGTGGGCGGCTAGCGGCGCAGGCGCAGCGGGAGCTGGTGCGGCGCGCTGCAGCGGGGCGCGCGGGGGCTGGCGGCCAGGCACGCGAGCAGGCGCAGGTGCAGGCGTGTGAGCGGCACGCGGGCCAGGCGGCGCTGGCGACGTGTGCGGGCGCTCGGGCGGCGCAGGAGAGAAGCGCAGGCGCGGGGCTCGGGGCCAGCGACGACCAGGGCCTCCCTTCCCCGAGCAAGCGACGGCGTGCAGGATGATGGTGTGCAGGGAGAACACGCGCGGTACGGGAGGAGCTGCAGTGCGGCGGCTACGAGCGGATCCGCACGGGAGCAGTGGAGCCGCGCGTGGAGAATGTCGGAGGCCGTTGAGGAGAAAGCAGCGAATGAGATCAGGCGGCACTGTGAACTGCTCGTAGAGGACATGGAGGTGGCCTGGTGCGAGCAGACCACGGCCCTCGCGGAGGCGGAGGGGCGGTTATGGCGTTGCGAGCCGGAAGGAAAGGCGGCGAAGCGAAGGCGGCGACCGGATGCGACGAGTTCGAAGGAGCCACGGTGCAGCCAGGCACGGCGAGCTCCCTTCGTTTATGCGGAGGTCGGGACAGGAGCAACGCGCAAGACCGGCGATGGTGGTAGACCGGCCCTGATGGAGTCACAGCCAGTCGAAAGGGCGGCAGAGTTGCAAGACCCGGAGGTCCGAACGGAATTGAACCGGCGCGTTCGTGAGTGCGAGCAGAAGTGTTCTGCCGGTGGCCGGCTCGACTCGATTCCGCAGGCGAGTGTGCGTGCAAGGCAACAGGCCACGCGCGAACAAGTTGAGGGCCAGTGGTATGAGATCAGAACGGGAACAGCGCGTAGGAGATGCGACCAGGCGTGGCGATCCTGCAGGAGGCTACGCGGGTGTGTCGACCGTGTTTCTGCAGCACACGCGCGTGAGCAGAGGAGGCTTAGCCCGTGAGCAGGAAAGCCCTGAGGTTCGCGGAGAAGTTGGTATAGCGAACCAATCCAGCTCCATCGTCTCGTCCCATAAGTCCACAACGTCCAGCAGCTCCTATTCCTCGTCGATCACCCGAGCAAGACCACAAAACCTCAAGAAGCTCCTGGACCCCATCGAGCCTCTTCAATCCCTGTATGCCGGAACATCGTCGCCATGGCAAAGCCGACTATCGTCGCCACGGATCACTGTGAGAAATACTTCTCCGGCCATACTCCACCCACTACAATCCCCTGGCAAGCTTCTTCGTCACCCACAGAACCTCGTCACCGTCGAGCTCTTCTCGTTGCCAATCCTGTTCATCGCGGGAATTCACTTTTTGCCTGTTCTTCTCCACAATCAAGGCTACCCCAAGGTTTGCCCTGACCCACTGAATCTTCCTAGTGCCGGCGACTCCTTTGCCGGAACATCGTCGTTATCTTCCTATTCTCTGTTTTCCCCTACCAGGGACTTAATCGCTTCGATTTAGAAGGTTCTAGGGTGTTCTCTGTAAAATTTCCAGAGTCTTCTTTATTTCAAATCAGTGAATTTCTACATTCCATAGAAATTCGTAAGAAGTTCATAAAAATACAAAATCAGTTTTATTTGAATCCTTAGGTCAAAATCTACAAGTTTTATGTTGTGATCCTGAGTTGAAAGTCTTTGATTTGTGGTCTAGGTTAAATATTAGGAAATGAATGCTTCGTTTGTACCTTATGTGATATGTATGTGTTATAGCTGAAAGGTGAATCATAGGACGTATGTCTCAAGTGGAGATGTGTGATATTTAGTTAATCCTATCACACGAGTGCTCATATCCCTGCCATCAAGACTTTGTCCTTGTTTTGATTGCCGTTCCTTTAAGGTCCTTTTCGTATAAGGATCCTTGTTAGTTCATGTGTATCTGCTGCTTAGCTAATACATCCCTGCAGCTATGCTTCATCGTTAGCTATCAACTCAGCCGCTAAGCATCCGTTTCCTTTGAGCCTATGATGTTTCATTGTAACGGCTGTCAGCCGATGCAATTCATATGCTTCTACCATCGGCTGGTTAGCCGATACAGTTGTTATCCTTCTAATATCGGCTACTACCGATACAATTCTTTTATTCTGTCCTACATCGGCTGCACATAGTCAATGTATCGAAGATGCACACACAACCCTAGGATTCTTGTTATCGGTCGATCCAAGCCGATTCTAGTTGTTTTCCATATCGGTTATGGCCGATCAATCCTTAGTTTTCCCATCCTTATCGACACACTTCTATCAGCCGATTTATCGGCTGAGAGATTGGCTATATATCTATCGATCACATACCCTTAACCACACTCCAGTTGGCTACATAGGCCAAAGTACACAACCCTAGATCAGTAAGGTAGCACTGTAGACACGCCTCTGTTAGGCATGACCTAAGCACATCAATCGGCTAAACCTGGTGCACCCTTGTCAACTAAGGCAAGCCGATACACCAACCATCAGTTAGGCAATAGCATGCTGATAACTAGATCCAATCAGCTAGATCCTTCCTTTTTCTGTCCTTGAAGCACTGTACCTTTAATATTCCTATCTCTATCAGCCGTTTTAACCTTTGGTGAAACCAAACTGGTTAATCTCTTCTGCTCATACACAGAAACTACTCATGCCGATTTCTCTTCTAAACAGAAATCAACAGATCTCCTAAAACTATATAGAGAACTCCCTTCTTTATCAAATCTATCGAGTGAACCCCTATTATTTCCAATCGACACTGCTGTAGTCTTCAACAAATAGTCCATCTTAATTAGTTGTCCACCTGAAGCTTTATCTAAGTTTAGTTTCAGATCTTGTGGGGTGTTATATGAGTAATATGTTAAGTGAATGTTGGATTGCAACTTTATTGTGAAGTGAGATAGTTTTATGTGCACACCTTGAATGTAATGTTGCATTACATGTAGATACGACTACTTCTGCAACGGTACCTACAAGATCTTCCAAGAATCTGCAGAGGATATTTCTGAAGACCAAGTGAACGTCACCAAGGGATTATCAGAAGCCCCGAACCAAAGTTCGGAAGATAACAATACTAACATCCCTGACTTCAGCCCCACCAGTAAAGGCAAGCCCCGGACATAACCCACTATTTTAATTACACTGCAATCTATATCTATTTATGTAATTCTATGCATTAAGTTCTTAGGAATTGCTTGGAACCCTAGTTGCATAATTCCAGGAACCGATGTATTGAACACTAGAACTTGAGTCCGACTAGCTGCTATGCTTGTAGGACCGGTAGAAGTCGGGTGATTTCCTGTCACTCGCGTGATATAGGCGTTGTAATGTTTACATTCCTGTTATCACTATAAGCATGACGGATGGGAGTTTTGTGAGGTATCATGGTCGAGATGATACCCCGTCTGTGTTGATGAATTTGATAAGGTCGCAGTGTGTGGTAGTGCGGATTAAGCGTTTGAAAGTACTAACCACATGCCATGAAATATGGTAAGCGGTAAGCCTAGTAACCAATCGGCCCGAGGAGTGGACATACCTCCCACCACTCGTATTTGCTTCTTCTGGTTACTTGATTTGACGTGTAGGAATACGTGTTGCAAGGGCAACCAGGAGTACGGACATGTAGTCGCGCTACAGGCGTACGTCCTGCACTTTGGAAGTGCGTATGGTCCTACAGTCGCTTGTGGTGGCTCTGATCCACGAGTCGGAATGAAAGGCAAACGGTTGCTTCGGAACAATCGTTGGATGTTCCAAGCGTGTGAGTTAGGTTTACCCTTGCAAGGTTGAATTCGATTCAGAATCGTCCTTTTCTCACGAAGATTGAGATTGCTTGATTCCTTTACCACATAGAGTAACAAGAGCAATGTTATGGTTATCAAAGATGATGTTTAGCTAAAGTTTCTACCATGCCTGAATAGCTATAGGTGCCTACCTAGAATGAATAATCACATAGAACTTGAAAGCTAAAAGTTGACATTAAGGATCTACTCTTTGATGCTTTTCAGCTGAAAACTCTACCCAAAGCTAAAAGCCTTCATAAGTCTAGTTACATGGCTATGTATACCATGAACGGGTAAGCCTTGCTGAGTATTAGTATACTCAGTCTTGCTAGTTATATGTTTTTCAGGTAAAGTCTTTGAAGACCCTACTCGTCCCTTGCCTTGGCCCTCTGCTCTTCCAGATGGTTGGTCCGTGGAATGGGATCCGTCCCCGGCCAACACTGATGATACCGAGTGATGTCGTGCCCGGGCTTAGCATGACATCCATCTTGACGACGTGTTGTAAGTCATCGCGTATGTTTTCCGCTGCCAAAAACCATGACTTTAACAGTTTGTAATGTTTTCTCTAAATTTGAAACTTTGTACTGTTGGAAACTCTTGTATGGTAATTTCCTGTGATGTAAAATATGATGGTGACTGTATCTCTGGACTCACCTTCGTGTGAGGTAACCTTATTTGATCCTGTATTCGGTGGTTTATCGGGACGTTACCCGACAGGCCAAGGGATTATACCGTTTGAAGTACGTTGGAGCCCTCGGGAGTGGACTCGCGTACTTGAGCCGGTATAATTCAGGTTGGTTCTGCCACAGCTCCGGCCACGTTCATGTTTTATAAATCAACTTCTCGCCATGAGTTGTGACGGAGGCTACGGCCACGTTCATGTTTTGCCGACTTCGTGCTATAAGTTTTGATGGAGGCTTCAGCTACGTTCATGCTTTATATGACTCGACTTCCGCTGTGACCTTTGATGGTCGCTTGCGACGATGATTGCATTTTTCCCAACAAATTCGATCCGTTCAATTGGTTTATACCTAACTTGTTGGATGGGCTCGCATGAGGAGCTACTTCGATTACATCTAGAGTTGTTGCACTCGGGGTAGTTTCATTTTTTGCCATAAGCACGGCAGTCTCGTGACGATGCTCGCGTTCATGCCCAACAAGTTCGATCCGTTCGATTAGTTCAAACCTAACTTGTTGGACGCGCTCATATGAGGAGTGATTTCGACTACGCCCAGAGTCGTTGCACTCAGGGTAGTTTCATTTTTCTTGCCATAAGCTCGGCAGTCTCGCGACAATGCTCGCGTTCTTTCCTAACTGGTTAGACCCGTTCGATCGGGCTATGTCTAACTTTGTTGGATGAGTTCCTACTCGGAGCTACTTCGGCTACTCCCAGGGTCGCTGCACCCGGGGTCTACTACTTCGCCTTTAAATCTGGATGACAATTCAGCTAAGGCACATACAAGTAGAGACATCAAATAAAAATATATATACAAGGCAACAAGTACTTGATTTTACATTCTAATCTTGCAGTACATTTTTCACTATCTGTTCCGCTACAGGTTGGGCTTCTTGGAGGTACTCGTTGAATTGATCTTCAGTGCACTCCGCAGTCACTCCTTGCGCAAACGTCTCTAGTTGAGCCTCCGGCCAACAGAATTTTACAAAGGCGAGGGCGTGGCTGACACACGCGATCGGGGCTTCTGTGAGGAACTTGATGACCTTCTGCGGTGCTCCGAGAAGTCGCTCCAGCAAGGGCCCCTCGCTTGCTTTGCCTTCTTCTGGTGGATCCACCATGTCCACAAGCATCTTGGCAGCTCCCTTGAGGTCCTCCAACTCTTTTCGCCGCCGCTCCTTCTCCTCGCCCAGCGTCTTGATTTGCCGAAGGTAATCGGCGAATTGTTATTCAATATCGGCGACTACCTTCTGCAACCTCTCAACGTCATCTGTACGGCGATACAGCATATTCTTCACGTCAGTAAGCAGCTCTTCTTTATACATTAAGATTTTCCTAAGCTCTGCGGTGAAGATATTTTCATAATCCGAGGAAAACTGTTAAGGGAAAGTACTCGAAAGAAGAAAGGGGCTTACCTTTGTGCGCCCTCTTCTGCTCTTTGAGTTGTTCCTGGAGCTCGGAGTTGGCTTTCTCGAGATTGCGCAGATCGTTCTTGAGGAGCCACGTCTCTCGAGTCCACTCTTGCTTCAGCATATCAAGTTCTCTCTTGAGATAGCAGTTTTTCGTCCGCTCCTCGGATATGCGTTTTTCCTTAGCAGCAAGCTCCTGGTTACCACTCACGACTATTTTCAACTTCTCGGACTTCTTTTGTGAGTGCGTGATCACGTTCTGCATAAAAAGGGGAGATTAAGACAAGCAACTCGACAACGTATACAAGCAAAAGAGTAATCACGTCTTACCATGGCAAAATCGTACATCTATTTGTAGGCCTTCTTGAAGGTCTTTATGTTGTTGTCCGTCAGCATCGGATCATCCACCAGATCTATGGTGATGATGCTCTGGTACCCGGTGTCAGACCCGGGGCTACGGGACTGTGTACATAACGTAGTTTAAACAGGTTTAAGAGATTAAGCCCATCTTATCTCTTATTCATCTCATTTATCTCTTATTTATCCCGTTTAAATAGGAGATAAAGCTAACCAATATAGAAGGAACCTACTCGAGATATGTTCTGGTACGATTAGTGTTGGTTAGGATTATTGTAACCCTGACCTCCCAGATATATAAGAGGGGACAGGGACCCTCTCAAAACAAGATCATCGGATCATCCTACACCCAAAGGAATACAAACCACCATACAGGACGTAGGGTATTACGCGCCTCGCGGCCCGAACCTATCTAAAGTCTTGTGTTCCTTGCACCTTCGAGTTTCTGATCTTGGTGTCTCCTCACCTAAACTTACCACCTTGGGTATACCCCTCGGTGGGCAGCCGGTAAAACACCGACAGCTAGTGCGCGAGGTAGGGGGACGCGTCGAAGATCCACCGGCGAACTCGATGGCATCTTTCCAGTTCACCAGGTCAGTACCTTCTCAGGGTACAACTTTTATTTTTGGCTCGTGGGTCTGCATCGCAGATGGCGAGGGTGATTTCCGTCGTTTCCTCATCGACATGAAGCCGAAAACCCCTGCGGCGTTCTCTCAAAGCGACCTCGAGAAGTTCGTCGATGATCTCGACGATTTGTCAATTCATGGGTGCACGACGAGGATCAAGGAGGAGTCTGTTTCCAGCACGACTTCATCCGGCGCTGCAACAACTTTCCTTGGGTTGGACTTATTCCAATCTGAGGACTCGCGTAGCTGATCACGACTCGGCCAACGCGATTTGGCCACTGATCTTCAGGAGGCCAATGCCTCCGAGTCCCTCTCCATATTGGAGGAGGGCTTGGATTCTCTACTCCAAAAGCCTGAAGCCACCGTATGTTGGGGGGCTTCGGGTTGTTGTGGTGCCAACAGTCTAATAATCACCTCCACCCCGGAGGGGCGTTTCGTGCATTGGAAGGGCATGAGCCTTTGTGATCTACTCGAAGCCGATGATTGACTTGTGGCACACCTCGAGCCTTTGCCTTTCCAGGAGGACAGGCCGTTGGCCACCGTGGCAGAGGGGTCGACTGAACTAGTTGACGCTCGTCTCTCACCAGGTGCTAATGGCAGAAGAAGGTGAGGGCGATGGCGATTTCCCTATCGCTGAATTTGATGATGTATCTGAAGATGAGGTCACAGCCAACGCCGACGCCAAAAATGACGCCGATCGTGAGGCACGGAGGGCCAGGAACAGAGCCCGTACAATCCGGTGGAGGAGGGTCAACGAGCGCAGGCGATCTATGCAGCGCGAGCTTGACCCTGAATTCATCGTCGTAAGCGAACGGGGCTTCAGGACTCTGGTGGCCAACATCGCCAGGGTTACGGCCATACTCGAGCGCAGTAACGATCCGAATGTGCGTCAAGCACTTCTTTACGCGCAAAGGGCCTGGATCCAGCTGGATCAGAACAACCCGGCGTCCACCGTCAGGGAGGAGCGCGTGGGCGAGAGCCGGAGCCAGGCTCACAGCCGAACGGCCGGCGGCCGTCCTCGACCTCAGCCCAACCACAACAATGACAACGCTCGCGGGAGCCAGGCCCCTGGCGGGAGGCAGCAGCCACCTCCAGGGGGTAACCCGCGACAGGCCAACCATCGGCCTCCTCCAGAAGACCTGCGTCAGCACATCAATGAAGGTTGCGATGCGCGGTCCGTGATCGACTCCAGGCGCAAGGTTCGCGAAGAAGCCGAAACCGAAGGTACTGACTGATGAGGACATCAACTACAACACGAGTACGTCTACGCCAGCAGCACCTTTCCCGGCAACACCAGATGCTCCTCCACCCTAGCGCCACCTCCTTCTGGGCCAATCACTCGGGCCCATGCAAGAGAATTGAACTTTGTCATGCTACTGAAGAATGAAGGCTCAGAAGAATAGATGCTGGCCCAACTGAGGCCCTTGTGTGGGCGCCTAGGGCTGGCCACCACTAGGGGTTGCGCCCCCTCCCTGGCCGCTCCTCTCCTAGGGCTGCGCCCCTCTCTCCCTCTATTTAGATAGAGGCATCATTTCTTTCCAGACTCGAGTTTTGTTTACATTTAGCTTTAGCTACTCTTGACATGCGCAAAACAGCGCTATCCTCGTGTAATTCAGAACTCCACCTGCGAGTGATAATCAGATTGCTCGCATCTTTTGCTTGTTCGTTCTTCGATTGCGAACAGGAAAAGATCTTCATGATCAGGCTGATCTTGCATCAACAAGGTCGGTAACCAGAGGGAGTTGGTTCAGCGATTGCATTGGCGCGTCGGGCTCGCTCGTCGTAGTCGGATCGTGAGGGTCATCTTGCACCAAGTCGAATTTATCCCCACTCACCGAAAGATCGGGCACTCCGACTCTATCAAGTGGTATCAGGTTTCCAGGTTGATCGGTGAGTTTATCTAGTGTTCTTCCCTTTCCTACAGTCCACAAAACCAAAACAAAAATATATTTTAGGTTAGATCATTGTCCCAGCAACCTTTTGAGTCTTGCACTTTCTTTCAATAATTTGCATTGTTGAATTTGTGTGCTTACGCGTTCAATTGTTGCTGGTTGCTTTGTGTCTCTCGTTCTTTCTTTTTCTCGCACTGCCGCCGCAAACCCCTATGATCACGGCCCCCCTGATCGCCCCGCCCCCCCTGCCTTGTGTGTTTGGCGAGTCAAAAAAAAGGAAAGAGAGAAACACAACCGCGCGTGTGATTCCCGATCGCGCCGACCCTCCCCTTTCCCTTTTTGTTTCCGGATCACGCCTCCCTGTCCACTGGTTGTGTATTTCTTTTGGCAATTTTAAAACAAAACAAAAAAAATAGGTGTGCCTAATCCTGATCGACCTCAATTGAGAAAGTTTTGGTCGCCTCGGAAGTCCTACCATACAAAGGGACGTCAGGATCTTCTTGTTACCGGAATACTCCTACCTTTCCTGAAAAAGTGTGTGTGGTAACTTGCTCATTTGAATTCCTTTGTTCATATAATCAGTTTGTGAGTTTCTCCGGAAGAAAAAAAATAGAAACGAAGAAACAAAAAAACAAAAAAAGGTGAAACAGAAAGGAGATTATCTCTTTTGGGCGCATCACGCAGGACGCCCAGGTGTGCGCACCTGCTGCTACTTGTTCTTCTCTCTTGTGTTTCCTTTGCCCCCATACCCTTGCTCAACTTTTGCACTTTGTTTCCAGCAGCTTTGATTACGTGTTTGGTACTATAATTCAACCTTGCATTATTTTTTGATTGTGCTAACCCTTGAATTGAGTGCAGCCTACCCAGATCTCCACATAGTTCTATGACGAGCAGACTTTTGTTTCTCCAGGCAATCGCTCCTCCAATCTTTCGCCGGTTCTACCTGTTGGTTGCAGATCACCCCTGTGTGCTTGGTAAGAACGGATAAGAATTTGATAACAGCACTACTGTGAGCGCCTTGTGAGCCATGACACCCTTGTTGTCGTAGGCTTTGTTTTTGTGTTTGCGCTAACTATGGCAGGAGACGAAGGCACAACAGATGAACAGCTGCAGGACATGCGGACACGAGTTGACGGACTTGCTGCGGACATGAAGACGATGCATGAACGGCTTGACTCGACGATCATGTCGTCGACCGAAAGGTTCAATCAGCTCGACCTCGCTCAGACGGCCGCTAAGACCATGCTCGACACCATCATGGCATGGCTCGACGCATTGAACACAACGATCACGGAGTTGCAGAAAGATTATGGCGGTGACACGGAGCCGGAAGAGGGAACTCGCAGCGGTCATGCCCGTCGTGTGGTACGTCATCAACATAATGACCCATTTGCTAAGATTATATTTAAAATTCCATCTTTTAATGGCAAATATGATCCTACTGCATATCTTGATTTGGAACTAGAGGTCGACAAAAAATTTTCATGCCATGATATTCCTGCTAGTTCTCAAGTTAAAGCTGCTATTAGTGAATTTACTGATTTTGCTTTAATTTGGTGGCGTGAATATAAACAACGACATCCCACTGCCACTCCCACCACTTGGACTCAACTAAAAACTTCCATACGACACAGATTTGTCCCTTCATATTATGCACGAGATTTGCTTAAAAAAATGCAGTGCTTTCGACAAGGTCAACAATCTGTTAAGGACTACTATCAGGAGTTACAAAAAGGTATGATTCATTGTGGTTTGTTTGAGACAGACGATGCTGCTATGGCACGTTTTCACGGTGGGTTGAACCACGAAATTCAGGATATATTTGATTATAAGGATTATTCTGATATGACCACATTGCTTGCATATGCTTGCAAAGCTGAACGGGAAGTGCAGGGTCGCCGCTCGAAGACATATTCTAACTCTTTTGCAGGAAGAAGCCCGGCAACCAGCTCAGCGCCTGCCCTGCATGCGCCATCCACGACCAGCACTACACCGCGCGAGAGGCCAGCCAAACCTGCAGCACCCCCGTCCACAGGCGCTGCTCCTCCCACAGGACGTACATGGGATATTCAGTGCCATCGTTGCAAAGGATTTGGGCACATGATTCGGGACTGCCCAAACAAGCGCACCTTGCTCATACGTGACAATGGTGAGTACTCGTCCACTAGTGATTCCGAGGAAACTCATCATACTATGTTTGCCACTGACCATGCAGCTCCTGAGGACGTACATGTCGCTCCCGGCGACGCCGATCGGTATGAGAGTCTTGTTGCGCAGCGTGTTCTTAGCACACAGGTTGCCCAGCCCGAGAACAACTAGTGGCACACGCTATTCCACACCAAAGGCGTTGTACAAGAATGGTCGATTCGCATCATCATTGACAGTGGCAGCTGCAACAACTTGATGAGCATAGCTTTGGTCGAGAAGTTGTCCTTGCCCACTCGCAAGCACCCGAACCTGTATCACATTCAATGGCTTAATGATGGTGGGAAAATCAGAGTAACACGCTCAGTACGCGTTCCTTTTTGTTGGGCTCTTATTCTGATTATGCTGATTGCGATGTTGTTCCTATGGAAGCATGCTCTTTGTTACTTGGTAGACCCTGGCAATATGATACGGATAGTTTACATCATGGTCGTTTGAATCATTATTCCTTCATGTTTAAGGGTCAGAAAATCATTATACATCCAATGACCCCTGACCAAATTATAAAAGATGATCTTGCTCGGGCTACTAAAGCGGCAAAACAACTCGCCCCTACACCAGCTACCCCTATTAATTCTAAAATCAAGTTGAATGCTCCTGTTTTACTTGCTACACGTGCTGATTTTGATGCTTTATGCGATGATCATTTGCCCTGCTATGCACTTGTATGCTCTAGTATGCTCGCTTCACTTGATGATGCCCCGTCTTTGGATATTCCCCCTGCTGTTTCTAACCTTTTGCAGGAGTACGCTGATGTGTTTCCCAAAGACTTGCCACCGGGTCTTCCTCCACTCCGCGGCATTGAACACCAGATCGACCTCATCCCCAGCGCCCAGCTTCCAAACCACGCCCCATACTGTACAAATCCGGATGAGACAAAGGAGATCCAGCGCCAGGTGCAGCCATTGCTTGATAAGGGTTACATTCGTGAATCTCTTAGCCCTTGCTCGGTTCCTATTTTACTTGTTCCAAAGAAAGATGGGTCATGGCGTATGTGTGTAGACTGTCGCGCTATTAATAACATCACCATTCATTATCGATACCCTATACCACGCCTTGATGATATGCTAGATGAGCTTAGTGGTGCCATTCTTTTCACTAAAATTGATTTGCGTAGTGGTTACCATCAGATTCGAATGAAACTAGGTGATGAATGGAAAACAGCTTTTAAAATGAAATTTGGGTTATATGAATGGTTGGTTATGCCATTTGGTTTGACTAATGCTCCCAGCACCTTGATGCGTTTGATGAACGAAGTTCTAAGGCCCTTCATAGGATTGTTTGTTGTTGTCTATTTTGATGATATCCTTATTTACAGCAAGACTATGGAAGAGCATTTAGAACATTTGAGTGCTGTTTTTGATGCGTTGCGTGCAGCTCGCTTATTTGGTAACATGGAAAAATGCATCTTTTGCACGCAACGTGTTTCGTTTCTTGGTTATGTTGTGACTCCGCAGGGCATTGAGGTGGACAGCAACAAGATTGATGCCATTCGGGAATGGCCTACACCGACGACGGTCACACAGATTCGGAGCTTTCTTGGACTTGCAGGATTCTACTGTCAGTTCGTCCATGGTTTCAGCTCCATTGCAGCCCCTTTGCACGAGCTTACAAAGAAAGGTGCGCCATTTGCTTGGGGCGACTCGCAGGAGGTAGCGTTCAACACTTTGAAAGATAAGTTAACACATGCTCCCCTCTTGCAATTGCCTGATTTTAATAAAGTGTTTGAGCTTGAATGTGATGCTAGCGGTATTGGGCTAGGTGCTGTTTTGTTATAAGAAGGAAAACCGGTTGCTTATTTTAGTGAGAAATTAAGCGGTGCTAGCCTGCGATATTCTACTTATGATAAGGAGCTTTATGCTTTAGTTCGCACTTTGCAAATATGGCAGCACTATCTTTGGCATCGCGAGTTTATAATCCATTCTGATCATGAGGCTTTGAAACATATTCGTACCCAAACAAATCTGAATCGTCGTCATGCTAACTGGGTAGAATTCATTGAGTCCTTTCCTTACATCATTAAACACAAGAACGGGAAGGAAAATGTCATTGCCGATGCTTTGTCTCGTAGATATACCATGCTCTCACAGCTAGATTTTAAAATCTTTGGCTTGCAAACTGTGAAAGATCAATATGTCAACGATGCTGATTTTAATGATATCCTCACACATTGTATGAATGGCCAACCATGGGGCAAATTCCACATGCAGGATGGGTTTCTGTTCCGCGCTAACAAGCTGTGTGTTCCAGCAAGCTCGGTTCATCTTTTGTTGTTACAGAAAGCACATGGAGGAGGCCTCATGGGACACTTTGGCATCTACAAGAAACATGATGTGAACCCGTTAGGGTTTATTCCCGATCTTTCGGTGAGAGGGGATGGATAACTCGATTGGTGGATGGAGACGACGTTCACGGCCTGACTACAGCCTTCCAAGGATGCTGCGCCTTAGCAACCGATACACCACCTCCAATGGCTGCTGCGATCTTGTGGAGCGCAACACCCGGCCACTAGGGCACTTGTCCTGCAAGCAATCAAAGAACAAGCAAGAACAAGTAGGACAAGCAACTCAATTGCAAATATGGAGATAAGAACCAATCTAAAATCACAAAGGTGGGGTTCTGAATCGAGTAGAACGGATGGTCTAGCCGACACATGCGTCTACAAGCAAGTAGCAATGGCTAAACTTTCAACAAAACAAAACCCAATCTGTTCGTGGTGGCTATGGAGGTTTATGAGAGGGTAGAGGATGACCAGGACGTGGTGGAGGTCGTCCCTAAACTCTAAACCCTAGGACGCTCCCCTGTTGGGCCCCAATTGATACACGCCCCATCGGGCCAAAATCAGGTGACGCAGCACCGTGGACAGAAAAGGTCTTTGTAGTAAATCAACGATTGCGGCCGCCTCGGAGAAGATATGACATGAGTCTGGATCCATATGAAAGTAGACTTTATAAGCTTTCCGTGAAGTCCAAGAACTCCCCAATTAGAGTTCATATGAAGTCGTGGCAGCCGTTACAACTTGGTTCTATCCTGCAGTCCGAATCCAATATCCAAAACGTGTTGGATTTGGACTCTTCCTTTCCTTGCACCAAAAGTGACGTGGTGGCCTGGTGGAGAACATTGGGAAGACTTGGACTTGGTCCCCAATCAATTTCTTTGGTCCTCCGTGTTTTCCATGTAATTTCCAAACATGGCTTTATCCAGTCAAGTAATTCTGAAAATGAGAATGCAACGAAATCATAGTGCAGCATTAATTGTTCAAATGTATCAAATTTAATCTTGATATAGAGTTGATTCACCTGGACAAGAAGGTACTAATATGGTCGTATCCATACTAGTGATGTCCTCATCAACACATGAGGTGCTGGCTCCACAATTCTTCTGGCCACGGATGCGCCGTGATGTCGAGCGCCTTGTTGCACGCTGCACTACTTGTCAAAAAGCTAAGTCCCGATTGAGCAACCATGGTTTGTATATGCCTTTGCCTGTCCCTACTTCCCTTGGCTTGATATATCTATGGACTTTGTTTTGGGATTGCCTAGAACTAAGAAGGGGAGGGATACCATTTTTGTGGTTGTTGATAGATTCTCCAAAATGGCTCATTTTATACCTTGTCATAAAACTGATGATGCTAGCAGTGTTGCTGAATTGTTCTTTCGAGAGATTGTCCGTTTACATGGTATTCCGAATACAATTGTCTATGATCGTGATGCTAAGTTTCTAAGTCATTTTGAGATCTCTTTGGAATAAATTGGGAACTAAATTGCTGTTTAGTACAACTTGTCACCCTCAAACTGATGGGCAAACTGAGGTGGTGAATAGAACTTTATCCACCATGCTTAGGGCTGTTTTAGACAAAAATTTGAGACGTTGGGAGGATTGCTTGCCTCATATTGAATTTGCTTATAATCATGCAACACATTCTTCTACAAAGATGTGCCCTTTTCAGATTGTTTATGGTTACATTCCTCGGGCACCGATTGATTTGTTTTCGCTTGATGCTAAGGATGTCCCACATATAGATGCGGTTGCACATGTTGAACACACGATTGACCTCCATGGACAAACACAACAAAATATTGCTGCTGCTAATGCTAAGTATCAGGTTGCTGGTAGTAAAGGAAGAAAACTTGTTACTTTTGAACCTGGTGATATGGTTTGGTTGCATTTGAGAAAGAATCAGTTTCCTACTTTACGTCGTTCTAAATTGATGCCTCGTGCTGCTGGTCCTTTTAAGGTGCTAACCAAGATTAATGATAATGCTTATGTCCTTGACCTGCCTGCGGAGCTTTGTGTTTCCACTAGTTTTAATGTTGCAGATTTGAAGCCATATGTGGGCGAGGATGAGGAGTTGCCGTCGAGGACGACTTCAGTTCTAGAAGGGGAGGATGATGAGGACATCAACTACAACACGAGTACGTCTACGCCAGCAGCACCTTTCCCGGCGACACCAGATGCTCCTCCACCCCAGCGCCACCTCCTTCTGGGCCAATCACTCGGGCCCGTGCAAGAGAATTGAACTTCGTCATGCTACTGAAGAACGAAAGCCCAGAAGAATAGATGCGCTGGCCCAACTGAGGCTCTTGTGTGGGCGCCTAGGGCTGGCCACCACTAGGGGATTCGCCCCCTCCCTGGCCGCCCCTGTCCTAGGGCTGCGCCCCTCTCTCCCTCTATTTAGATAGAGGCATCATTTCTTTCCAGACTCGAGTTTTTTTACATTTAGCTTTAGCTACTCTTGACATGCGCAAAACAGCGCTGTCCTCATGTAATTCAGAACTCCACCTTCGAGTGATAATCAGATTGCTCGCATCTTTTTCTTGTTCATTCTTCGATTGCGAACAGGAAAAGACCTTCGTGATCAGGCTGATCTTGCATCAACAAGGTCGGTAACCACAGGGAGTTGGTTCAGCGATTGCATTGGCACTTCAGGCTCGCTCGTCGTATTCGGATCGTGAGGGTCATCTTCCACCAAGTCAAATTTATCCCCACTCACCGAAAGATCGGGCACTCCGACTCTATCACTGACTGCAGCGACCGCTTCCCAGCTTTCTCCGCACGGTTCAGCAGCTACAAGTATCCTGAGGGTTTCAAGCTGATCGGCATCACCAAGTACGACGGCAAGCAAGCTCCTCAGCAATGGCTACGTTGCTACTCCACGGCCATTGAAGTCGTGGGGGGCTCCAACATCACCAAGGTCGTCTACTTCCTGATGGCTTTGGACCTTGCACCGCTCACGTGGCTGGAGAGCCTCAGCAACAACTCGATCAACTCTTGGAAGCGGCTCAAGAAGGTCTTCATCGACAACTTCCAGGGGGTGATCGCTCACACAGGTACTCGTCATAATCTTGCTCAGTGTAAACAGGAACGTAACGAGCTCCTGCGGTCCTAGACACGTCGCTTCTTCGACATCCGCGCTACCATCGGGAACATCTCGGAGGATGATATTATCGACTGCTTCTACAATGGCATCACCGACCCAGACATCTACAGAGACTTCGGGTAGAACAGGCCGAAAACTTTTGCGGGCCTTCGTGATATGATGCACGACTGGTCCAAACCGGAGGAGAAGATGCGGGAGCGGTTCCCGCGGCGCCAAGATAGCAATCTAAGGCATCCAAACGACAACCGCAATGACAAAAGCCAGCAGGACTATTCGGGTCCGCCCTGAAAACGCAGGCCAGATGATCTCATCGCGGCCATTGAGCCTCCTTCGCGTGGCAAGAAGTCGACGACGCAGGAGGAGTTCGAGAAGCTCCTGCAGAAGAAATGCCCATGGCATCCAGGTGCCAATCACGTGGCCATGGACTATTACCACCTCCGGAGGACATTCAACAACTCCGGTGATGGTTAGAAGAACAAGAAGCCAGTAGACAAGGAACCTGAGGACGACGACCAAGAGGATCAAGGGCACGACACGAAGTTCTAGGATGCTTCGAAGACCATCAACGTCATCTTCGGGGGTGAGGAGACTTTGGCTCCAAGCGGGACCAGAAGCTGCTTCTCCGGGAGATCATGTCCATCGAGCCGGCGGTACCATGACCACTCCGTTGGTCAGAGGTCCCCATCTCGTTCTCCCGCGATGATCAGTGGATGAGCTTCTCGGAGCCCGGTAAGTTCCCCCTGGTCTTGGATCTAGTGGTGATAGAAGTCAGGCTCACCAAGGTGCTCATCGATGGTGGGAGTGGTCTCAACCTCATCTTCGCCAGCACTCTAAGGAAGATGGGCTTGGACTTCACAGATATGCTGGTTCGGAGCAAGTCACCTTTCTACAACATCATACCAGGTAGCGCGGCGCACCAAGTTGGTACGGTGGTTCTTCCAGTCACTTTCGGCATGAGGGAGAACTACCGCACCGAGTTCATTAAATTTGAAGTGGCTAACTTCGAATCTTCTTATCATGCCATACTGGGCCGTCCGGCACTCGCCAAATTCATGGCAGTGCCGCATTATGTTTATCTGCTTCTCAAGATGCCAGGACTAAGTGGAGTACTCACTCTCCGAGGCGACTTGAAGAAGTCATATGATTGCAATCAGGTGGCGATCCAGTATGCTTCGACTACTCATGTGCCAGATACTTCAGGGGAAGTACTCGCAGCCGCGCAGCAGCTCTCTCAGTCCAGGCTGGAGATCCCTTCAAGAAAGGCTAGCAAGTCGAGCATCCAGTCGACTGACGACGTAGCCCTCAAGTCGATCCAGCTCTAGGAGGGTGACTCATCTAAGACCGCCGTCATCGGTGCGGGCTTAGGTGAGAAATAGGAACTCGTGCTCGTCAGTTTCCTTTGGGCTAACCGAGACATATTCATGTGGAAACCAGCATACATGCTAGGGGTGCCCAGGGAACTGATCGAGCATAGTCTGAATGTACACCCATAGGCTGTGCCCAAAAAGCAACGCCTACGGAGGTTTGCTCACGACAAGCGTGAGGCAATCAAACGGGAAATAGCTAAACTCCTCGCAGCTGGATTCATTAAAGAAGTAATCCATCCAGAGTGGGTAGCTAATCCTGTTTTTGTAAAGAAAAAGAATAATGAATAGAGAATGTGCGTTGATTACACCGATCTCAACAAGCATTGCCCGAAGGATCACTTCGGGCTACCGCGCATTGATCAAGTTGTCGACTCAACGGCAGGATGTGTGTTTCTCTGTCTCCTTGATTGTTATTCAGGTTATCACCAGATTGCGCTCAAGGAGGAAGATCAAATCAAGACCGCGTTCATCACCCCGTACGGGACATATGCTTACAAAACTATGTCCTTCAGGTTGAAAAATGCGGGAGCTACCTATCAGCGTGTAATCCAGATGTGATTTGCTGATCAGCTGCATCGGAATGTTGAAGCCTACGTGGATGACATGGTCATCAAGACCAAGAATTCCGACGACTTGATTGCAGACTTGGAAGAAACGTTCAGCAGCCTGCGCAGATTTCGGTGGAAGCTCAACTCAACCAAATACATTTTCGGAGTACCATCAGGGAAATTGCTTAGGTTTATCATCAGCAACCAGGGAATTGAGGCCAATCCTGTGAAGATCACGGCCATCACTGATATGGAGGCTCCAGCCACAATCAAAGATGTGCAGAAGCTAACAGGATGCATGGTAGCCCTGAACAGGTTCATCTCCCGACTCGAGGAGAGAGGACTACCCTTCTTCAAGCTCCTGAAATGCCAAGATAAGTTCCAATGGACGGAGGAGGCCGAGCGGGCCCTACAAGATCTGAAACATCACCTTCAGTCTCCGCTGGTCCTTACAGCACCACTGCCGGGGGAAGATCTACTACTCTACATCGCGATAACAACACATGTTGTCAGCAGTGCTATTGTAGTTGAGCGAGGCGAGGAAGGCCATGCATTTGGAGTGCAGAGGCCTGTATATTTCGTCAGCGAGGTACTCTCCGAATCCAAGGTACGGTACCCAGCAGTTCAGAAACTTTTATATGCAATTCTGATTGCCTCAAGAAAGCTGCGCCATTATTTTGATGAGTACAAGATCACTGTGATTACAGATTTTCCGTTGGCGGATATTCCCCATAATCAAGATGCCACGGGGCGTATATCAAAGTGGGCAGTGGAACTGGGGGCTTTGTCTATCGACTTCAAGCCATGCACTGCAATCAAGTCTCAAGCTCTAGTCGATTTTATGGCTAAGTGGAGAGAGAATCAAATTCCAACTCCAGACAAGCCAGAGCATTGGACCATGTACTTCGATGGATCTCTCAAACTCAACGGCGGTGGCGCTGGAGTCCTATTTATTTCTCTACGAGGCGAACAGTTGAAATATGTCCTTCAGATCCTGTGGGAGGTATCTAATAATGAAGCCGAGTATGAAGCCTTGCTTCACGGGCTACGTTTGGCGATATCACTAGGGATCAAGCGATTACTTGTGTATGGCAATTCTCTTCTTGTCATTCAGCAAGTCAACAAAGAGTGGGACTGCAACAAGGAGACGATAGACACTTATGTACAAGAAGTGCGCAAGCTGGAAAACAAATTTTCCGGCCTGGAGGTTTATCATATGTTACGGGAACACAACGTTGGCGCGGACATACTGTCCAAGCTAGGATCCACCCATGCACAGGTTCCAGCGGGAGTTTTCGTCCAGGAGCTGAAAAAGCCATCCATCAAGTCCTCACCTCAGGTAACCACTTGATATGAACGGAGGTGCCCGATCTTCCGTCAGGTGAAGGATAACTCATTTTGGTCGGAATGCGACACACCGATCCGGCTTCAAGTCAGCAACTTGAACCCCGCAATCTTAGCACCACAACTCCTCTGGTTATCAACCGTGGTTACAATCCTATTGACCTCGCCGAGAAGGCTAATCCCTACCTGTGAAATGAAGAACACAAGCAAGAACTCGAAAGAAACGCAGCACTCAAATTGAAGTGACAACTGCAGATGAATGATTAAGCTCGAAAGTTGGGGTTCTACAAACCGAAAGACGGCGACTGTTCAAAGACAGATTGATCTAAAGCAAAACCCGAACCCTAATGAGGGTGGTGGCTACTGAGATATAGGGAATAGGAGCGTGGCTTCCCCCTGGATGTGCCCCTAATGGGCACAACGAAGATACACGGCCCAAAGGCCAAATTACGATGTCGCAGCACCGGGACAGATTCTGGACGCTAACTTCCTCAGACAATTTCTGACGACTCAGAATGAGTTTGGGCCTGAAACCAACTCCAATAGAAGCTCCATGAAATTAGCTTTCCGTCCATATGTGGATCGTCGAATTCGGACTTTGGATGTAGCCTGGGCGTCCAATTTACGTCAGGCTGCTCCTGGACTCCGAGGTGGACTCGAAGTTAAATTGGATTGGGCCTCCATGTGGCTTGGCGGCCCTTGCTGTTCCTCCACACCTCCATGCTCCTCTCCATGTGTTCTCTAGACCTCTCCTTGGTTCCTAATCACATTGTAAAAATTAGGTAGCAAACCATCCCCACAATTATTAATAGAAACGCTTAGGAGCGAGCTCACCTCTAAATTTAATTGTCACGCGCGAGCTCTTGTGACTGGACCTTGAATGGTTTGAATGTCCAGCGGAGAAACCTCTTATATATCCATGGGAGTGATGTCCTCATCATCCTTCCCCTCTTGAATCGGAGTCATCCTCGACTCAAGCACATCCTCTTCTCCCAAGTAAGGTTTCAAATCTGAAATGTTAAAGGTGGGACTAACCCCGAACTCGGAAGGCAACTCAAGTTTGTATGCATTATCATTAATTTTCTCAAGTATTTTGAATGGACCATCAGCTCTTGGCATTAACTTAGACTTCCTCAAATCTAGAAAACATTCTTTTCTCAAGTGCAACCACACTAGATCACCCAGTTCAAGCTTTAATTCTTTCTTACCTTTGCTACCAGCAACTCTATATTTTTCAGTCATCTTTTCAATATTTTGCTTAGTTGTTTCATGTATTTTCAATATAAATTCAGCATGTTCTTTAGCCTCACTATGAATTCGCTCACTAGTAGGCAAAGGTAAAATATCAATAGGAGCGCGGGGGTTAAAACCATACACTACCTGAAAAGGACTTACCTTGGTGGTAGAATGTGTTGCCCGATTGTATGCAAACTCCACATGAGGCATACATTCTTCCCACATCTTCAAATTCTTCTTTAAAACAGCCCTCAACATGGTCCCCAAGGTACAGTTCACCACCTCCGTTTGTCCATCAGTTTGCGGATGACAAGTGGTAGAAAATAACAATTTTGTACCCAACTTGTTCCACAAAGTACGCCAGAAGTGACTCAAAAACTTCGCATCACGATCTGAAACAATAGTAGAAGGCATACCATGCAAGCGTACAATCTCTTGAAAAAAGAGGTCAGCAATATGAACAACATTATCACTTTTATGATATGGTATAAAATGTGCCATTTTAGAAAACCGATCCACCACAACAAAAACGCTATCTCTCCCCCTCTTAGTCCTAGGCAATCCTAACACAAAATCCATAGAAATATCCACCCAAGGAATAGAAGGAACAGGAAGAGGCATATACAAACCATGTGGATTCAAGTGTGACTTAGCCTTTTGACATGTAGTGCAGCGACTCACGAACCTCTGAACATCTCGCCTCATCTGTGGCCAAAAGAAATGGTTGGCCAACACATCCAACGTCTTTGTGGCCCCAAAGTGGCCCATCAAACCTCCACCATGTGCTTCCTACAATAAGAGAAGATGAACGGATCCAACTGGTATGCATAGGCGGTTAGCTCTAAACAAATACCCATCATTTAGCACATATTTATACCAAGCACGACCCTCTTTACAATTCAGGATCACATCTTTAAAAACAGCATCAAGTTCATACTGTCCCTTAATCGACTCAAGTCCAAAAATGCGACAATCAAGTTGAGACAACATGGTGTAACAATGAGATTCAATAAATTCAACCCACTTGGCATGTCTATGGTTCAGTTTATTTTGCATGCGAAGGTACTTAAGTGATTCATGATCAGAATGAATAATGAATTCCTTCAGCCATAACTAATGTTGCCACGTCTCTAGAGAACGAACAAGAGCATAAAATTCTTTATCATACATGGAATAATTCAGAGTAGGCCCATTCAATTTCTCACTAAAATAAGCAACAGGTTTACCTCCTTGCATCAACAAGCCACCAATGCCAACACCACTGGCATCACATTCAAGCTCAAAAGTCTTACCAAAGTCAGAAAGTTGCAGCAAAGGTGCTGAAGTAAGCCGCGCTTTCAAAGTATCAAAAGCTTGATCTTGTGCTGGGCCCCAATGGAAAGAAACACCTTTCTTCGTCAACTCATGTAGTGGGGCGGCAATGGTGCTGAAATCTCTCACAAAACGCTGATAGAACCCTGCAAGACCAAGAAAACTTCGCACCTGTGTAATAGTTTGAGGAGTAGGCTAGCTCCTAATGGCATCAATCTTTGCACCATCCACTTCAATGCCCTAAGGAGTCACAACATAGCTAAGAAAAGCAACTCGATCGGTGCAAAAAAATGCACTTCTCAAGGTTAGCATACAAGCTCGCCGCTCTCAAGGCGTCAAAAACAGCACGTAGATGATCCAAATGTTCCTCATGTGACTTGCTATATATCAAGATATCATCAAAATAAACCACCACAAATTTACCAATGAAAGCACGTAAAACCTCATTCATCAAACGCATGAAAGTGCTAGGTGCATTAGTTAAACCAAAAGGCATCACTAACCACTCATATAAACCAAATTTTGTCTTAAAAGCAGTTTTCCATTCATCACCCAACTTTATGCGAATCTGGTGGTATCCACTACGCAAATCAATCAATCTTTGTAAAAATTATAGCGCCACTTAACTCGTCAAGCTATCATCTAACCGAGGTATAGGATGACGGTATCGAATAGTTATGTTGTTAATGGCTCTACAATCTACACACATGCGCCTACCATCTTTCTTAGGAACCAAAAGCACAGGTACAGAACAAGGACTAAGGCTCTCACGCACATACCCGCGGTCCAAAAGCTCTTGGACTTGTCGCTGAATCTCTTTAGTCTCCTCGGGATTGGTCCTGTATGCTGCTCGGTTGGGCAAAGATGCTCCTAGAATCAAATCAATTTGTGCTCAATACCTCTCAAAGGTGGCAACCCCGGTGGGAGCTCATTTGGAAACACATCCTCATATGCCTGCAAAATGTCAGCGACCACAGGAGGCAAAGTGCTAGCTATATCACGAATAGGAAATAAAGCATCCTTACATATCAAAGCATAGCACACAGTAGAAACGTCCATATCATATAGATCAGATTTGGTTACAAGCATATTATGAGTTTTCAATTTAATAGCGGCCTGGGTTGCAACTGGGGCAGCAACATTAGGTGAAGCAAGTCGTTCTTTATCAGCTTGTACAATTTCAGCAAGGGTCATTGGGTGCAAAGTGATTTTCTGGCCCTTATACATAAGTGTGTATGTGTTACTTCTAACATGGTGGACAGCATCATTATCAAATTCCCATGGACGACCCAACAAAAGCGAACATGCGTCCATGGATACCACACAATCTGCATAATCAGAATATGGACCAAGAGAAAAATGCACCCGTGCAGTTTGATTTACCTTAACCTTACCCGAGTCGTTTAGCCACTGAACATGGTAAGGATGTTTATGAGGACGTGTGGCTAAACCCAACTTCTGGACCAAATCAGCACTAACCAGGTTGTTGCAGCTGCCTCCATCAATGATGACACGTGCATGCCGATTGTGGATCACAAATAAAATCTGGAACAAATTATGGCGTTGCATCTTGTCTGCTTGTCCCAATTGAGTACTGAGGACATGGTGGACAATACAAATCCGCTGAGAGCCCGCATCACCCGCACTCAATGAAAGACCCTCATTAGAAGGTGGGTCATCCTCAGTGTTGTCCTCAGCATCCGAAGTACTGAGCACCTTTGGGAGTAAAAGACTTGGGCATGTAGGATCTGTTGGAGGTGCTCCTGCTCTGAGGTGGTTGCTGCTGTTGTTGTCATCCCTGCAATTCTTTTTCTGCAAGCATAGCAAGCTGGAACAACTGGTTGGTCGTACTAAAAGATTTATAGTCAACAATGTCCTGAATTTCACGTTTCAAACCACCATAAAAATGACACACTTTATCCTCAGCATCCTCAACTACACCACATCGAACCATGCCCTTTTGAAGCTCTGCATAATACTCCTGAACAGACATATCACCCTGATCTAAACGTTGTAATTTCTTACGCATATCACGCTTATAAGATGCAGGAACAAAACCATCACGCATTGCTATCTTAAGCGCGTCCCATGAATCAGGTTGTATATTTAATTGAGCACATTCTTGCCACCAGATTATAGCAAAATCTTTAAATTCACTAGTGGCTTGTCTAACCCTATGTTGGTCAGGAACAAGATGGGAAGCAAATTTTTGTTCAACAGTCATCTCCCAATCTAATTATTCCTCTGCATCATAATGACCATGGAAAGAAGGTATGGTAAATTTGACTTTGGCATAAGGATCATCATTACCTGTAGTGCACCGATGTTTGGTTCCTCCCATACCTGTTTTATTCTTGTGAAGACGTTGGTGACGGACCTTCTCCGCATGAGTCTTAGCCATATCAGGCTCGCCATCAGACCCAAAAATGATTTCATCATCGTCCTCTAGCCAGTCATCATCGTCGTCTTTGTTCTTGGAAGGGTTGACTCCAACACGTTGAACCCTGTCGGTCAGTGTAGAGAGGCGTTTGTTCACACCCTCAATCGTATGACTGGCCCCTTGGACGTCTTGCGCCACCTTGTTTATCTCCTTAGCGAAAAACTCCTTGAGTTCGTCCTTCATGGCCTGCAATTCACTAGACAAAATAGGCTTGTCGTCTGGCATGGTTAGTGAAACAAAAGACCCTATGAAATAGGTGGGTTTGTTGGTGGAATCACACCCTCACACACGTCTTACGAAGTTCTTACCAAGATCTTACCAACACAAGCAGTGGGATGGTACAACCGGTGGATGGTGAAAACCTATGAGAAGAGGGTACCAAGATTGCAAGGGTCCTTCGCTGCACTGAGATGAAGTGTATGTATGTGGAGCTATAGGATAGGCACAATATGTATGTGTATGTGGAACAAAATCGTGTGCAGATGAGCAAAGTTCAATAACTATCCAAAGTACAAGTCATAATTGCTGGCTAAGACGTGTCCTAGGCGTAGCACAACAAGTTGGAACAAAGAAAAATGAAAAAACTCACGGAACAATCAGAATGGCAGTACCGTAAATATTGTACTAGCAATGCCAAAAAGGCACTAGTGCAAAACCTAGTTGATTTCAATTTTCTTTTTTCAATGATTTTTTTGATATTTTTCTCAGCACAAGCAACACCAGAATAGGAACCACACCAAGTTTCACCTGAAACAGAGAGCAGATGTGGTCTACAGAAAATCAAACAGATATGCCGAAAAGCATGCTGGACAGAAACTGAATCGTATGTGCAACTTTTCGTTGCCAAGCTCTTGTAAAAATTTCAGCCAAAATGGAGAACCGAGCGAAAAGTTATGCCTATTTTATGGAAGGTATCTCAAGTTATGTTTTTTTTTCCGAAGGCACAACTCGGCAGATAGATCAGCAGCTGCTAGGGCACAAATTCTCCCTGGTATGCGCAATGGGTAATCGCCAGATGGATCCAAGTGGGGCTGCGGTGCAAGGCGGAAGGCACAAGGCGGCTCGCAACCTATCTAGGGCTAGCGCGGCGAGAGTTCACACAAGGCGGCTAGCGAAGGCAAGTCGATTAATGGGGTGGATTGACTTGGGATTTGGGTAATGGTGGATGGGATAGCGGCGGAAACAAAAACACAGCGACGGTACGGTTGAACTACGACGAAGACAAACCCTAAACCAGCAACACGACTCGACCATGGACACAAACTAAACAAAGCGAGTCTGAAAATAAAATTGCAAAGGCTAAACAAGGGTTCTAGGACAGCGGAATATTTTTTGTATGGCAATTTTCTGGAGTTATAAGATGATGGAACAAACTAAACTAGGGTAAGCCTGATGGTAATACATGAGTCTCTGACTACCACTTGATATGAACGGGGGTGCCCGATCTTCCGTCAGGTGAAGGATAACTCGTTTTGGTCGGAATGCGACACACCGATCCCGCTTCAAGTCAGCAACTCGAACCCCGCAATCTTAGCACCAAAACACCTCTGGTTATCAACCGTGGTCACAATCCGGTTGATCTCGCCGAGAAGGCTAATCCCTGCCTGCGAAACGAAGAACACAAGCAAGAACTCGAAAGAAACGCAGCACTCAAATTGAAGTGACAACTGCAGATGAATGATTAAGCTCGAAAGTTGGGGTTCTACAAACCGAAAGACGGTGACTATTCAAAGACAGATTGATCTAAAGCAAAACCTGAACCCTAATGAGGGTGGCGGCTACTGAGATATAGGGAATAGGGGCGTGGCTTCCCCCTGGACGCGCCCCTAATGGGCTCAACGAAGATACACGGCCCAAAGGCCAAATTACGATGTCGCAGCACCGGGACAGATTCTGGATGCCAACTTCCTCAGACAATTCCCGACGAATCAGAATGAGTTTGGGCCTGAAACCAAGGCCAATAGAAGCTCCATGAAATTATCTTTCCATCCATATGTGGATCATCGAATTCGGACTTCGGATGTGGCCTGGGCATCCAATTTACGTCAGGCTGCTCCTAGACTCCGAGGTGGACTCGAAGTTAAATTGGATTGGGTCTCCATGTGGCTTGGCGGCCCTTGCTATTCCTCCACACCTCCATGCTCCTCTCCATGTGTTCCCTGGACCTCTTCTTGGTTCTGAATCACATTGTAAAAATTAGGTAGCAAACCATTCTAACAATTATTAATAGAAACGCTTAGGAGCGAGCTCACCTTTAAATTTAATTGTCGTGCACGAGCTCTTGTGATTGGACCTTGAATGGTTTGTATGTCCAGCGGAGGAACCTCTTGTATATCCATAGGAGTGATGTCCTCATCACCACTAATAATGGCCTTCACCAGCCTGATCGGGAGGTTATGATGCTTGGGGAGGACTAGAGAGAGGCTTACATCGACTTTATCCGGGATCAAAAACTTCCAGCAGGGGTGGACGCAAGAAGCGTAGAGGCAGCTCGTGTCATGCGCAGAAGCAAGGGTTTCGTCCTGGTCGACAGCAAGCTTTATCGGTGTGGCGCACGAGCAGGGGTGCTCATGAAGTGCGTCACGAAAGAAGACGGCTACGACATATTGCGGGAGATACATGAGGGCGTTAGCGGCAATCACGCAGCTTCGAGAACGCTGGTGGGAAAAGTATACAGAGCTGGTTTCTGGTGGCCCACTGCAATGACCGATGCTGAAGACCTCGTGCGGAGATGCCAAAACTGCCAATTCTTTGGAAAGCAATCTCATGTCCCGGCTCACAGTCTCATCACCATACTGCCATCTTGGCCTTTTGCTTGCTGGAGCCTAGAAATGATTGGACCTTTCACAACAGCGCCAGGCGGTTTCACCCATGTATTGGTGGCTATCGTCAAGTTTACCAAGTGGATCGAGTACAAGCCGATGGCCAAGCTCACGCTAGATCGGGTTGTTGATTTCATCTCTGATATCTTGCATTTCTTTGGCTTTCCGAATACCATCATCATGGACCTAGGACCAAAATTCATAGCTAACTAGTTTAGGGAGTTCTGTGAAAATGCATGTATCGAGGTCAAATATGTCTCCGTTGCACACCCAAGGGCCAATGGTCAAGTCGAAAGGGCGAACGGCATGATAATTGAGGGTCTCAAGAAAAGACTTTATGATGAAAACAATAAGAAAGGAGGAAAGTGGATACACGAGTTGCCACATGTCGTCTGGGGGCTCCGGACCCAGCCGTCCAAAGCCATAGGACAAACTCCTTTCTTCCTCATCTACGGGTCTGAAGCTATCTTGCCAGCCGACATCATGTGGAAATCCCACGGGTTAAAATGTACAATGAAGGCGAGGCGGACGAAGCAAGGCAGTTAGAGCTCGATTCTGTCGAAGAGGCTCGCTGCACCGCTCTTGTTCAGTCAGCTCGATACCTGCAGGGGATTTGGTGATATCACGATCACAACATGAGGGAACGGTCATTCAGCATAGGCAACTTGGTCTTACGCCGCATCCAAGATGAGTCCGGCCTACACAAGCTCAACTCAAGGTGGGAAGGTCCGTTCGTGGTCAAGCAGGTTACAACACCGGGATCGTATCGACTACAATATCCCAAGGGCCAAGATGTTCTGAACTCTTCGAACATTCAGAACCTGCGCAAGTTCTATCCATGAGAAAATGTCCGGAGATAGCTGATCTCCGGGCGCTCAGGTGGTCTTTTTCTTCCGAATAAATTTGGAGGCTACGTGTCACAAGATTCGGATTGTAAATTTCTCTGTGAACATATGGAGGCTATGGCCACGTGCATGTTTTATATAAATCAACTTCTTGTCATGAGTTTCACGGAGGCTACGGCCACGTTCATGATACATCGACTTCTTGTCGCAAGTTTGACGGAGGCTACAGCCACGTCCGTGCTTTACCGACTTCTCGCCATGACCTTCGATGATGATTGCATTTTGCCCAACAATCTCGATCCGTTTACCTAGTTTGTTGGATGAGCTTGCATGAGGAGCGATTTCGACTACATCCAGAGTCGTTGCACTCGGAGTAGTTTCTTCTTCTGCCACAAGCATGGCAGTCTCGCGGCGATGACCGCGTCCTTCCCCAACAAAATTGATCCGCTCGATTGGTTTATACCTAACTTGTTGGACGCGCTCACATGAGGAGCGATCTCGACTACACCCAGAGTCGGTGCACTCGGGGTAGTTTCATTTTCTTTGCCATAAACACGGCAATCTCGCGACGATGCTCGCGTTCTTTCCTAATAGGTTAGACCTGCTCGACCGGGTTATGGCTAACTTGTTAGTTGGGTTCCTACTCGGAGCTACTACGACTACTTCCAAGGTCGCTGCACCCGGGGTAGTGTCTACTACTTCGCCTTTAAGTCTGGATGATAGATCAGCTAAGGCATACACAAGTAGAAATACCAAATAAGAATATATACAAGGCAATGAGTACTTGTTCTTTACACTCTAATCTTGCAGTACACTTTGTACTATCTGTTCTGCTACAGGTTGGGCTTCTTGGAGATACTTTTTGAACTGTTCTTTAGTGCACTCCGCAGCCACTCCCTGTGCGAACATTCCCAACGGAGCTTCTGGCCAAAAAGATTTTACAAATGCAAGGGCATGGCTGACGCATGCGGCCGGGGCATCCGTGAGTAACTTGATGACTCTTTCCGGCGCCCCTCGAAGTCGCTCCAGCAGGGGCTGCTTGTCTGCTTCACCTTCTTCCGCTGGATCCACCATATCCACAAGCATCTTGACCTGCTGAAGGCAGTCGGCGAACTGTTGTTCGGTGTCGCCGATCACCTTTTGCAGCCTTTCGACGTCATCTGTACGGCGATACAGCAGGTTCTTCACATCAGTAAGCAGCTCTTCTTTACACATTAAGATTTTCCTAAGTTCTGTGGTGAAGATTTTTTCAGAATCCAAGATAAAATGATAAATGTAAGTACTCGAGGGAAGCAAGGGCTTACCTTGGTGCGCTTTCTTCTACTCTTTGAGCTACTCCTGGTGCGCTTTCTTTTGCTCCTCGAGTTGTTCTTGGAGCTCGGAGTTGGCTTTCTCGAGGTTTCGCAGGTCCTTCTTGAGTAGCTAAGTCTCTCGAGTCCTTTCCTGTTTCAGCATGTCGAGCTCCCTCCGCAGATAGCAGTTCTTCGTCTTCTCGTCGGAGATGCAATTTTCCAGGGCAGCAAGCTCTTGGTGACCACTCACAACTATTTTTAGTTTTTCTGATTTTTTCTGATAGTGTGTGATCATATTCTGCATCAAGGAGAAGATTAAGACAAGCAACTCGACAATGTATACAAGCAGAAAAGTACTTAGATCTTACCATGGCAAAATCATATAGTTCTTTGAAGGCATTCTTGAAGGTCTTTATGTTGCCGGCCGTCAGCATTGGATCATCCACCAGATCGGTGGTGATGACATTTTGGTACCAGAGCCTGGCCTTCAGCAGTTCACCAGGACTCACTGAGGTCCCCGCGACTTCCTCAGGCGGCGGTTGCTGGGCACCTGCAAGGCAAGATGCGATCAACACATCGTACCACGGGCTAAGAAGCTAACCGTGGGCAGTCAGACACTTACCTGTGCCATCTGCGGGAGCGGCATCAGGGGCCTCAACTTGTTCCACACCGCCAGCCCCGGCTTCGGCTTGTTGTGGCTCGCCGGGTGGCAGCAGGTCGGGCAGCGTCGTGTCTGCCCCGGCGGCTGGTTCTTGGGGCGTGGGCTCTTCCAGGGCCGACGGCTCGGGGGCTGGGGTAGCCACCGCCGGCTTTGGCTGTGCTTCACGGCGCCCGCAGTCCTAAGGAAGCAGAATCAATCACATCATCATACAAGTCGACAAGAACAGAATGCTTACTATGCAACAAGAGGCAAATTTACAGCGTCGATTTCTTCATGATGACCTTCTTTACCCGCATAGCCCGTTGCAGGGTCCTCGTTGTCGGCGGCGGGATCACACCAGCTGATGGCGCGGTGCCCGTCGCGGCAATGGTAACCGCCGTAGAAGCTGCCGAATCTGTTTCCATCTCTTGGCGCTCGGGCTGGGGTGGAGAAGCTGCAAGACTGCAAACGGAAAATGTTAGCATACAACAATATTTGATGAGGACATCGCCACTAACGATACATCCACACCTACACCAGTATCTACTTCAACAACACCTCTTGGTCCTATTACTCACGCTTGTGCTCGACGGCTTACCCATCAAGTAAGTTCACTCTTAAGCTCAGGTTCATCATATTTAGAGAATGGAGACACGTGCACTCTTGTTTTACTCAGAAACAATGGATTGGATCAAAAGGGAAGAGGCATCGCGCAGGCTGGATTCGGACTGCAGGACAGACACGACTTGTGACGGCCGCCCCGACTTCATCCGGACTCCATTTTGGTCGATCGAGTACTTTCTGGAAAGCTTATCAAATCTACTTTCCAACGGATCTAGAATCACATCCATATCTCTTCGGAGTCAACCGTAATCCTAAATTTACTACAGAGTCCTTTTCAGCCACGGTGCTGCGTCACCCTAATTTGGCCCAACGGGCCGTGTATCAAGTTGAGTCCAAGACGGATGCGTCCTAGGGTTGGAACACGACCCCAGCACCCTTGTGGTCATTCTCCCACTTCGTTATAACCTTTAGCCGCCGTCAAGAACACTCGGGTTTTGTTAGAAGCTAGTTTAGCTTTTGCTACTTCCTTGTAGACGCGCGTGCTGATCCAGCCGCCCGTCCACTTGTTTTCGGAACCCCATCATAATTGAGATTCGGTTTGTGATGTGGACCCGTTAGGGTTTGTTCCTGATCTTTCGATGAGAAGCGTGGAATAACTCGGTTGATGGAGGAGACGACGTTCACGGCCCGACTACAGCCTTCCAAAGATGCTGCGCCTTAGCAACCGATACACCACCTCCTTTGGTTGCCGCGATCTTGTGGAGCGCGACACCCGGCCACTAGGGCACTCGTCCTGCAAGCAATCGAAGAACCAGCAAGAACAAGTAGAACAAGTACTGAAATTACAAGATGTAATTGAAGGTCTCAAACCGAATCTCAATTATGGTGGGGTTCTGAAAACAAGTGAACGGGCGGCTGGATCAGCACGCGCGTCTACAAGGAAGTAGCAAAAGCTAAACTTGCATCTAACAAAACCCGAGTGTTCTTGAACGCGGCTAAAGGTTATAAAAAAGTGGAAGAATGACCACAAGGGTGCTGGGGTCGTGTTCCAACCCTAGGGTGCATCTGTCTTGGACTCAACTTGATACACGGCCCGTTGGGCCAAATTAGGGTGGCGCAGCACCGTGGCTGAAAAGGACTCTATAGTAAATCTAGGATTGCGATTGACTCCGAATAGATATTGAGGTGATTCTAGATCCGTTGGAAAGTAGATTTGATAAGCTTTCCAGGAAATACTTGACCGACCAAAACGGAGTCCGGATGAAGTCGTGGCGGCCGTCACAAGTCGTGTCTGTTCTGCAGTCCGAATCTAGCCTGCGCGATGCCTCTTTCTTGATGGGTAAGCCGACGAGCACGAGCGCGAGTAATAGGACCAAGAGATGTTGTTGAATTAGATACTGGTGTAGGTATGGATGTATCGTTAGTGGCGATGTCCTCATCAGTTTGAGACCTTCAATTATATCTCGTAATTTTAGTACTTGTTCTACTTGTTCTTGCTAGTTCTTCGATTGCTTGCAGGACGAGTGCCCTAGTGGCCGGGTGTCGCACTCTACAAGATCGCGGCAACCAAAGGAGGTGGTGTATCGGTTGCTAAGGCGCAGCATCCTTGGAAGGCTGTAGTCGGGCCATGAACGTCGTCTCCTCCATCAATCGAGTTATTCCACGCCTCTCATCAAAAGATCAAGAACAAACCCTAATGGGTTCATATTAGTTGGTATCAGAGCAAGATTGTTCAGTGAGAGACTTCCAATCCTTCACTATTTTTATTTTTCTACAGTCTAGAAAAAGCCAAGAATAGTAGAATTTTTTCCCACCGCAATCCTAAAGACACTTTTGAGCCTTTACTAGTACTACTTAGTTAGGGCTTGTTGAGTTTTCGGTTGCATCGGTTGTGTCAAGTTGCTGGTCTTAGTTCTAGTCCTTTAGAGTTTCGAGTTCTTGTCATGTTTGGTCACGTACGCTGCCTTTTCATCACTGTTTTGGCCGAATCAGAATACACTTTGGCTGTCAAGTTCAACTTGGAATCGGTTAAGCGCGTGTTGGCCGAGACCAACTTGAATTCGGGTAGCTTATTCATCTTGCGGTTGCCGAATCTGAGTGTCTCTTTGTTATCACATCCGAGTTGGAATCGGTGACTCTTTGTTATTAAGTCTGAGTTGAATTCGGTGCTGGTTGAATCTGAGTCCGAACTGTGCACTAGAGGCAATAACACTTCCCACATATATTTAAGTGTTCGGCCTACTCTAGAGAGAGAGAGAGTGTGTATGTGGTGAAGTGTGTGTGGTGATGTACTCATTTGTATTCCTTTGTTCATAGAATCTGTTTTTGAGGTTCCCCTGAAAAAAGAAAAAGAAAAAAAAAGAAAAAAGGATCAGTGTTAAAAAAAGAAAAAAAAGAAGCAAGGGGCTAATTCATTGCGTTTGTTTTTTTCCTTCTGTTCGGAGTGGTGCTTTGTGACTTCCTTTGGGTCCAGGCTCGCGTCTCTAGCACGGTCTAGACTAGGACCATCACAGTGCCACCGTTGAACGATTATTCAGCTTGCTTTTGTGACTAACGTGGTGCTAGTACTTCCTTGTTCCAGCCCACCTACAGCTCCAGATATCCGACTACAGCTCCACAGGTCTTGTTGCTGCAGCGCTGATACACTTCATTCCACGGTTGCGGACTTGTTGGTTGCCGTCCCCTCCTAGCAGCAAGGTAAGAATTGGTAAGAACTTGTGCAACAGGTTGAGAGTGAGCGCCTTGCAGTAGCTACACCCTATTAGTTGTAGGGATTTTACTACTTCACTTGTTTTTCTTGTTGTCCTTGTGTTTCTCACCATGGCAGGCTCCGAGGAGGAGGATCATAGCTTGCATCAGTCTCCACGTACCAGGGGCATCATACAACATTTTGAAAGGCAAGTGCAGCGGCACATAGAGGGGCTTGATAATGATATGTAGGTGACGAATGACAAGATTGGACAATTGGAGGCTACGCAGATTGCCACCAACACCAAGCTTACAGACCTGGAGACAGCGGTCGGCAATATTGACAAGAGTCTCGTTGCTCTTTTGCGGTGTTTTGATGAGCTCCATGCGAAGACCAACGAACAGCGTGATGATTGGGCGGATGAGTATATTGCTGATACTGAATAGGATGAACAAGACGCTCGCCATCGCTGCCGGCTACGCACTAATCGTAGAGGTATGGGTGGTTTTCACTGCCGTGAGGTACGCAACAATGATGATGCTTTCAGCAAGATTAAATTTAAGATACCTCCGTTTGATTGTACATATGACCCTGATGCATAAATAAATTGGGAAATTACTGTTGATCAAAAGTTTGCATGCCATAATTTTCCTGAGAATGCACGTGTTAGGGCTGCTACTAGTGAGTTCACTGATTTTGCTTCTGTTTGGTGGATAGAACATGGCAAGAAAAATACTGATGACATGCCACAAACTTGGGATGCTTTGAAACGGGTCATGCGGGCTAGATTCGTTCCTTCTTACTATGCACGTGATCTATTACATAAGTTACAACAATTGAGGCAGGGCACTAGAAGTGTAGAAGAATATTATCAGGAATTGCAAATGGGTATGCTACGTTGTAATTTAGTGGAGGGTGAGGAACCTGCTATGGCTAGATTTTTGGACGGGTTAAATAGAGAAATTCAGGACATTCTTGCGTATAAAGATATACTAACATAACCCGTTTGTTCTATCTTGCTTGTAAAGCTGAAAGCGAGGTACAGGGACGACGTGCTAGTGCTTGGTCTAATGTTTCTGCAGGTAAATCTACATCATGGCAGCCACGCACGACTACTTCTATGGGCGGACGTGCACCTGTACCAGCTCCTTCACCGAGTCATACAGCAGCGTCTTCTCCATCCAGCGACAAGCCACGTGCTCCTCCCACCACTTCAGCAACCAAGACTGTCCAGAAGCCAGCCGCTAGTACTTCCTCAGTTGCATCCACAGGTAGAACAAGGGATGTCCAGTGTCATCGGTGCAAGGGCTTTGGGCACGTGCAGCGTGACTGTCCTACCAAGCGCGTTTTGGTGGTCAAAGATGATGACGAACATATTGATGCAGGGGCAGCCGAACACTATGAGAGTCTCATTGTGCAACGTGTGCTTAGTGCACAAATGGAGAAGGCGGAGCAAAATCAGCGACACACGTTGTTCCAAACTAAGTGTGTCATTAAAGAGCATTCTTGTCGTATGATTATTGATGGAGGTAGCTGCAACAATTTGGCTAGCAGCGAACTGGTGGAGAAGCTTGCACTCAGCACCAAACCACACCCACACCCGTATCACATTCAATGGCAAAACAACTGTGGTAAGGCTAAGGTAATGAGGCTGGTGCGCATTAATTTTGCAATCGGATCATATCATGATATTGTTGAGTGCGATGTTGTGCCTATGCAAGCTTGCCATATTCTGTTCGGTAGGCCTTGGCAATTTGATACGGATTGTGTGCATTATGGTAGATCAAATCAGTTTTCGCTCTTGCACCATGATAAGAAAATTGTGTTGCTTCCTATGTCTCCTGAAGCTATTGTGCGTGATGATACTGCTAGAGCTGCCAAAGCTAAAAGTGAGACCAATAAAATTATCAAGTCGGTTGCTAATAAGCAAGATGAGATACACTTGAAAGGGACTTGCTTGCTTGCTACTAAATCTGATATTAATGACTTGATTGCTACCACTTCTGTTGCCTATGCTTTGGTGTGCAAGGATGTTTTGATTTCCATTCATGATATGCAGCACTCTTTGCCCCCTGCTGTCGCTAACATTTTGCAGGAGTATTCTGATGTGTTTCCAAGTGAAATACCAGCGGGGCTGCCACCAATACGAGGGATTGAGCACTAAATTGATCTGATTACAGGAGCATCGCTGCCCAACCGTGCACCGTACAGGACCAATCCGGAAGAAACGAAAGAGATTCAGCGACAAGTGCAAGAACTACTCAACAAAGGTTATGTACGTGAGTCCCTTAGTCCTTGTGCTGTTCCGGTTATTTTAGTCCCCAAGAAAGATGGAACGTGGCGTATGTGTGTCGATTGTAAAGCTATTAACAATATCACAATTCGATATCGACATCCTATTCCACGTTTGGATGATATGCTTGATGAATTGAGTGGTGTTGTTGTGTTTACCAAAGTTGATTTGCGTAGTGGGTACCAGCAGATTCGCATGAAATTGGGAGATGAATGGAAAACTGCTTTCAAAACTAAGTTCGGGTTATATGAGTGGTTAGTCATGCCTTTTGGGTTAACTAATGCACCTAGTACCTTCATGCGATTAATGAACGAGGTTCTGCGTGCTTTCATTGGCAAATTTGTTGTGGACTACTTTGATGATATATTGATTTACAGCAAATCTATGGAGGCACATCTTGATCATTTACGTGCTGTTTTTACTGCTTTACATGATGCACGTTTATTTGGTAACTTTGAGAAGTGCGTCTTTTGCACAGATCGAGTATCTTTTCTTGGCTATGTTGTCACTCCATAGGGAATTGAAGTTGATCAAGCCAAGGTGGAAGCTATTCAGGGATGGCCTGTACCAAAGACTATCACACAGGTGCGGAGTTTTCTAGGACTTGCTGGGTTCTATCGTCGCTTCGTGAAGGATTTCAGCACCATTGCGGCACCGTTGAATGTGCTTACGAAGAAGGGGGTGCCCTTTTCTTGGGGCACCACACAAGAGAATGCGTTCACCATGTTGAAAGATAAGTTGACACATGCACCTCTCCTCCAACTTCCTGATTTTAATAAGACCTTTGAGCTTGAATGTGATGCTAGTGGAATTGGTTTGGGTGGTGTTTTGTTACAAGATGGTAAACCTGTTGCATATTTTAGTGAGAAATTGAGCGGACCTGTTCTGAATTATTCTACTTATGACAAGGAATTGTATGCTCTTGTGCGCACATTAGAAACATGGTAGCATTATTTGTGGCCCAAAGAGTTTGTTATCCATTCTGATCATGAATCTTTGAAACATATTCATAGTCAAGGAAAACTAAACCGTAGACATGCTAAGTGGGTTGAATTTATTGCATCTTTTCCTTATGTCATCAAACACAAGAAAGGGAAAGAGAACGTCATTGCTAATGCTTTGTCTAGGTGATATACTTTGTTGACACAACTTGATTGCAAGATTTTTGGTTTGGACACAATTAAAACACAATATGTGAATTATGCTGATTTTAAGGATATTTTGCTGCATTGTAAGGATGGAAAAGCATGGAACAAATTCATCGTCAATGATGGGTTTGTGTTTCGAGCTAACAAGCTATGCATTCCAGCTAGCTCCGTTGGTTTGTTGTTGTTACAGGAAGCGCATGGAGGTGGCTTGATGGGGCATTTTGGAGCAAAGAAGACAGAGGATGTACTTGCTAGTCATTTCTTTTGGCCAAAAATGAGAAGAGATGTGGAGCGATTTGTTGCACGCTGCACTACATGTCAAAAAGCTAAGTCACGTTTAAATCCGCATGCTTTGTATATGCCTTTACCAGTTCCTAGTGCTCCTTGGGAGGATATTTCTATGGATTTCGTGTTGGGATTGCCTAGAACTAGGAAGGGAAGTGATAGCGTTTTTATGGTTGTGGATAGATGTGACAGTTCATGTACGTGTAATCTAGGCACACAATTTGTTAGTGTGAAGTAAGTGCTTGTTAGTGTAAAGCTTGTGTGTGTTTATGTGAAGCTTTTGAAAATTTAAAGTACAAGTAAAAAGGGTATTTTTATAATTACAGAAAAACCTAGGGTTGTTTTTGCAAAATGTATTTGGATTAGGGTAATTTCAAAATAAGTGAAAGGTGGTTTTGTAAACATGTTTTCCTTATTTTATCCCTTGTAAAAATATATATTTATTTATCCAAAAGTTTCATTGGAAATGTGTATGTTGAAATGTGTAAAAATTTTGGGTAAAATGGTGAAAATAAGTGTATTTATATAATTTTATAAAAGTATAAGTCCTCTTGTGCAAGTATTTGATTTACAAAAGTAATTTTTAAATTTACTCAGGGCTAAAGTGTAAAAGGTGCAAGTCATTATGATATGTCTATCCAATCATTATGACAAGTCTATCCCGTCATCATGACGTGTCATACATGCTTGCATTTAGGTCCTGAATTTTATAAAGTTACGCTCTTTAGGACAAAAGCAATTCAAATCCGACTTTTGTTCAAAGATTCACGTGTAAAAATATAAGTTTTGAGTTTTTGAATTTGAGCCCTAAAGCAATGTTTTAGAGTTTGAAAAACTCTCCAACTTTCGTTTTGGGCATTTCTTCATTTGGGTTTTAAATCAATGGAAAATTTTGTTTTACAAATAGGTCCCTGCAGTTCTCTGATTTTACGTATAAGCCCTTGGGGAAATCAAGTTGTCTTTCTTCTCTCCTCTTCCTTATCCTGGCATCTCCCTTCTTTTTATTTCCCACCGGCAGCACCCATCTCTTCCTCTCTCTCCCGTCTACCCTTTCTCCTCCTCCACTGGCTCAGGCAGCCACAGCAGCAGGTAGCGCGACCCCGGGCGGCTCCATGCGCGCGGGCGCGTGCGCGGAACTGGCGGCGCCCAGGCGATGGCAGGGGCCCAAAGAGGCGCGCGGCTCGGGTGCGGCCAGGCGCGGCGCGAGCGGACGGGCCCAGGCGGGCCGCTGGCGGGCGCGCGCGGCGGGCGCCGAGCCAGGGCGGCGGCTCGGCCCAGGAGCGAGGTGGACGCGCGAAGTGGGAGACGCCGGGGTGGCGAGCGCGCAGGAGAGCGGCAGCGCGCGGTCTGGGCCGAGCGGTGTGCGGCCCGGCAAGGGCGAGCGGAGGCGCGGGCCGCGGCAGAGCGGGAACGAGCGGCGCGGCGTTGCGCGCAGACGCGGGGCGAGCGGGAGACGGCGCTGGTGCGGACGCTCCGCAGGTGGGCCGGCGCAGGCGGCACGCGTGCAGGCAGGCGCAAGCGCGGCTGGCGGCGTGGGAGCAAGCGCGCAGGCGGACGGCTGCGGCGCAAGGAGGTGCCGGGCGAGCGGGCTGGCGGGCCAGAACGGAGCGCAGGCGAGCTGGCGGGCCAGAACGGAGTGCACGCGGCGAGCGAAGGCGCGCTGGTGGCGTGGGGCTGCGAACGCGGGCGCGGGGGAGCGGCTCGGTTCTGGCGCTCGGGATTGGCAGGTGCAGGAGCATGGGCGCCGGGCGAGTGCAACAGTTGTGGCGCGAGAGAGAGAGCAGGAGCTGGGCGGCACAGGAGGAATGGGTGCGCGGGAGCAGAGCGCACGAGCGACGACCGCAACTGAGTTAGCACGAACGGCTCCGGCATGAGCTGATGCGGCGCGACGCAAGCGAACTGACGTCGAGCGAGTACGGGAGCTGGAGCGGCATGGTTTCGGCGGCACAGGAGCTCGCGTGCTGAAGAGTCGGTGCAGGTGCTGGAGCGGCAGGAACGTGAGCGACGCCGAGCGGGTGGTGCGAGCGTGCACGCGATGGCGTACGGAAGTTGGCGGTCTGGACAGGTGTTGAGCGGAGTGCGCGCGGAGGGCGCTGGAGGCGCGGTTGGCGCGCGCGCGCGAGTGGCTCGGCCGAGGCAAGGGTAGGCCAGGTGGCGCGAACACGCGTGTGCGAGAGCGGAAGTGATGCGGCAAGGCCGGGCGAACACAGGTTAGGCAGCTGGAAGAAGGGGGAGCTATGCAGCGCGACGATTCGGGCGGACCCGCCCAGGAGGCAGTAGAATCGCGCGTGGAGAACGTCAGAGGCCGTTGAGGCGAGGGCAACGGATGAAGTCTGGCGGCACTGCAGACTGCTCGTGGAGAGTTTAGAGGCGGCCAGGTGCAAGCAGACCTCGGTCCTCGTGGAGGCGGGGAAGCGCTTATGGCGCGGCAAGTCGGAAGGAGAATTTGCGGAGCGAAGGCGTGGTTGGGCGTGACGAGCTCGGAGGAGCCTCGACGCAACCAAGCACGGCAGTCCTGCAGAGAGCTACGCGGGTGTGCCGGCCATGTTTCAGTGGCACACGTGCGTGAGCAGAGGAAGTTCAACCGAGAGCAGGAGGACCTTGAGGTTCGCGGAGGAGTTGGCCTAGCGAATCAATTCGGCTCCATCGTCTCGTCCCATGATCCACGACATCCAGCAACTTCTACTCTTCGTCACCGTCGAGCTCTTCTCGTCGCCAATCCTGTTCACCGCAGGAATTCACTTTCCGCGTGTTCTCCTCCATAACCAAGGCTACCACAAGGTGTGCCCTGACCTACTGAATCTTCTTAATGCCGGCGATTCCTTTGCCGGAATATCGTCGTTATTTCCTGTTATCTGTTTTCCCGGACCAGGGACTTGAATGCTATGTTTTAAAAAGTTCTAGGGTGTTCTTTGTAAATTTTTCCAAAGCTTTCTGTATTTCAAATCGATGAACTTCTACATTTCATAGATTTTCGTAGGAAGTTCATAAAAAGGCAAAATCAGTTTTGTTTGAAATCCTAAGTCAAACCCTACAAGTTTTATATTGTAATCTTGAGTGAAAATCTTTGATTTGTGATCTAGGTTGAATACTAGGAAATGAATGCTTTATTTGTACCTTGAGTGGTATGCATGTGTTGTAGTTAAAGGGTTAATCATAGGATGTATGTTTTAAATGGAGAAGTGTGACATTTAGTTAATCCTATCACCCTAGTGCTCATATCCTTGCCGTCAAGACGTTATCCTTGTCTTGATTGCCGTTTCCGTAAAATTCTCTTCGTATAAAGATCTTTGTCAATTCATGCGCATCTGTTGTTTAACTTATACATCTTTGCAGCTGCATTTCAACATCAACTTTTGGTTCAGCCGCTAAGCCTCTGTTTCCTTAAGCTATGATGTTTCTGTGTAACAACTGTCAACCGATGCTTTTCTTTTGATAGGTTCCTACCATCGGTTGGTTAACTAATATGGTTGTTACCTTTCTAGTATCGGCTACCGCCGATACCGTTCTTTTGTTCTGTTCTACATCGGCTGTACATAGTCGATGTATCGGAGATGCACACACACAATCTTAGGACTTTTGCTATCGGCTAGTCTAAACTGATTCTAGTTATTTTCCGTATCGGTCAAATATGGCCGATCAATTCTTAGTTTTCCCATCCTTATCCACACCCTGCTATCAGCCGATTTATCGATAGAGAGATCGGCTATATATCTATCGGTCACATACCCTCAATCACACTCCAATCGGCTGTACGTCACTCAATGGTTGTGCTGACGTAGTCGAGCCGATAGAACTACACCTAGTTACCTAGGATAACACTTAAGCACATCTCAGTTAAGACATAGTTGCTTTAGGAATCATCCCTCTGCTAAAATAATCGATGCTTTCATCGATCAATTAGGAAACCGATGCACCTTTCAATCGAATAAACCTCTGTTGTTTCCAATCGGCTCATTTGTAATCTTCAACAAGTAGCCGATTCTAATTAGATGTCCTCTTAAAGCTCTATCTAAGTTTAGTCTCAGATCCTTTGGTTGTTATGTGAGTAGTATGTTAAATGAGTGTTGGATTGCAACTTTATTGTGAAGTAAGATAGTTTTATGTGCACACTTTGAATGTAATATTGCATTGCATGTAGATACGACTACTTCTGCAACCAGTACCTACGAGATCTCCCAGAAGTCTACGGAGGATGTTTCTGGAGACCAAATGAACGTCACCAAGGGATATCGCAAGCCCCGAACCAAAGTTCGGAAGACAACAATACTAACATCCCTGACTTCAGTCCCACCAGTAAAGGCAAGCCCCGGTGCATAACCCAGTATTTCAAATTACTGCGATACGCAATTTTATACTTTATATATCTTGCATTACGTCTAGGAGTTGAAATGAAACCCTAGTTGCATAAAACCTTAGGAATCCAATGTATTGTACCGAGTCCTTAACGTTTAGATGCTCTGCTAAATAGGACCAGTAAAAGTCGGGTGATTTCCTGTCACTCGCGCAATATAGGAGTTGTAATATTTACATTCCTGTAACCACTATAAGGATGATGGACAGGTTCATGTGTTGTATCGTGACCTGAAGGTTTACCCTGTCTGTTTTGTTAAAAGTGAATAAGGTCGCAGCATGTGGTAGTGGTGGCTAAGCGTTTGAAAGTACTAGCCACATACCACGAAATATGGTAAGCGGTAAGCCTAGTACCCGAATGGCCCGGCAAATGGACTTGTCTCCACCACTCGACCTTTTATTTTATGTTTACACGCACCGACGTGTGGGAGTACGTTCTGCATGGCAGACAGGAATACGGGTTTTGTAGTCGTGCTACAGACGTATGTCCTGCACACATAGGGTGTGCGTACGGTCCTACAGTCGCTTGTGGTGGCCCCGATCCATAACTCGGAATATGAGGGAAACAGTTGCTTTGGAACACCCTGTTGGTATTCCAAGCGTGTGTGTTAGGTTTACCTTGCAAGGTTAAATTCGATTCAGATCGTCCGCCTCTCACGAGGATTGAGACTGCTTATCCCTTTTACCACATAGAATAAGAAGTGTAACTAATGATGGAACAACCTTGATGGATGATAATCTCTACCTTGCTTGTTTAGTGTAGGTGCTTACCTAGAATGGCTAATCAAACTAGAATCTGAAAGCTAAAATTTGAAAGTAGTTCATACTCTTTGTTGCTTTTCAGCTGAAAATAAACCCAGAACCTTTACAATGCCTCCATGAGTCTAGTTATGGGCTAAAGTATACCCAATCCCGGGTAAGCCTTGCTGAGTATTAGTATACTCAGCCTTGCTAGTTTTATGTTTTTCAGGTAAAGCCTTTGAAGATCCTACTCTTCCCTTGTTTTGGCCCTATGCTCTTCCAGAAGGTTGGTCCGCGGAGTGAGATCCGTCCCCGGCCCACATTGGTGATACCGAGTGATGTCGTGCCTGGGCTTAGCATGACATCCATCTTGACGATGGGTCGTAAGTCATCGCGTATGTTTTCCGCTGCTAAAAACCATAACTCTAACAGTTTGTAATAACTTTTCTAAGTTTGGAACTTTGCACTATTGTTGGAAACTCTTGTAAAGTAATTTCCTTGTGATGTAAAATTTGATGGTGACTGTATCTCTGGACTCACCTTTGTGTGAGGTAACCTTATTTGATCCTGTGTATCGGTGGTTTATCGGGACGTTACCCGACAGGCCAAGGGATTATACCGTTTGAAGCACGTTGGAGCCCTTAGGAATGGACTCACGTACTTGAACCGGTATAATTCAGGTTGGTTCTGCCACAATAGATTTTCGAAGATTGCACACTTTATTCCATGTCATAAAACTGATGATGCTACACATGTTGCTGATTTGTTCTTTCGAGAAATTGTTCGTTTGCATGGTGTGCCAAACACAATTGTTTCTGATCGTGATGCCAAATTTCTTAGCCACTTTTGGAGAACTTTATGGGCACAATTGGGAACTAAGCTTCTATTTTCTACCACTTGTCATCCCCAAACTGATGGTCAAGCTGAAGTTGTTAATCGAACCTTGTCTACCATGTTATGGGCTGTTTTAAAGAAGAATATTAAGTTGTGGGAACAATGTTTGCCTCATGTTGAGTTTGCTTATAATCGTTCCATGCATTCTACTACAAAGATGTGCCCTTTTGAGATTGTTTATGGCTTGATTCCTCGTGCTCCTATTGATTTAATGCCTTTGCCCACTTCTGAAAAATTGAACTTTGATGCTATGCAACATGCTGAACTGACGTTAAAACTGCATGAAACAACTAAAGAAAACATAGAGCGCATGAATTCTAAGTATAAGCTTGCTGGTGATAAAGGTAGAAAGCAATTGATTTTTGAACCTGGTGAATTGGTTTGGTTGCACTTGAGAAAGGATAGGTTTTCTGCTTTGAGAAAATCTAAATTGATGCCTCGGGCTGATGGACCGTTTAAAGTGCTAGAACGAATTAATGATAATGCATATAAGCTAGACCTGCCTGTGGATTTTGGGGTTAGTTCCACATTTAACATTGCAGATTTGAAGCCATATTTGGGAGAGGACAATGAGCTTGAGTTGAGGATGACTCAAATGCAAGAAGGGGAGGATGATGAGGATATCACCACTAACGATACATCCACACCTACACCAGTATCTACTTCAACAACACCTCTTGATCCTATTACTCACGCTCGTGCTAGTTGGCTTACCCATCAAGTAAGTTCACTCTTAAGCTTAGGTTCATCATATTTAGAGAATGGAGACACGTGCACTCTTATTTTACTCAGGAACAATGGATTGGATCAAAAGGGAAGAGGCATCGCGCAGGCTGGATTCGGACTGCAGGACAGACACGACTTTTGATGGCCGCCACGACTTCATCCGGACTCCATTTTGGTCGGTCGAGTACTTTCTGGAAAGCTTATAATATTTACTTTCCAACGGATCCGAAATCACCTCCATATGTATTTGGAGTCAACCGCAATCTTAGATTTATTACAGAGTCCTTTTCAGCCACGGTGCTGCGTCACCCTAATTTGGCCCAACGGGCCGTGTATCAAGTTGAGTCCAAGACGGATGCGTCCTAGGGTTGGAACACGACCCCAGCACCCTTGTGGTCATTCTCCCACTTCTTTATAACCTTTAGCCGCCGTCAAGAACACTTGGGTTTTGTTAGATGCAAGTTTAGCTTTTGCTACTTCCTTTTAGACGCGCGTGCTGATCCAGCCGCCCGTCCACTTGTTTTCGGAACCCCATCATAATTGAGATTCGGTTTGAGACCTTGAATTACATCTCATAATTTCAGTACTTGTTCTACTTGTTCTTGCTAGTTCTTCGATTGCTTGTAGGACGAGCGCCCTAGTGGCTGGGTGTCGCGCTCCACAAGATCGCGGCAACCAAAGGAGATGGTGTATCGGTTGCTAAGGCACAGCATCCTTGGAAGGCTGTAGTCGGGCCGTGAACGTCATCTCCTCCATCAATCGAGTTATTCCACGCCTCTCATCGAAAGATCAGGAACAAACCCTAACGGGTTCACATCAATATTGGTGTACGACAACAAGACAGTATGTTTGTAACTGGAGGACTCGACTTCTTGCGCCTTTCAATTGCGCACGACTCGGTGACCCTGCGGGACCGCGGGCCGGGCGTCGGTCAACTCCACGGACAGTCCGGGGGAGTTGCCTTTGCCTGCCTCCTCCTCGTCTTCTTTCTCCCTAGGGGGCTTCCGCCTTCTGTGGACTCGCTGTCGGGCAGAGCCTCAGCTACTCGAGCCCTCTTGGCTTCGACCGCGGCGCTGGGGAGGAGGTGGTCCGACCGAGGGATGTCGGGTTGCGGCGGGTAGCTCCGGTACACCTCTGTGTGCTCCTACAGAAGGTTTTCAGTTAGCAGCGGCAGAACAGAGTTTTGTTTTCAACAAAAAGTAGTCGAATACTCACCGGTCTTGGAGGACTTCATGCGGAAAACAGTCCTGGGACGTAGGGGATGGTGTTCATGTCCAACAGCACCCGCTTGACTCGGAGGAGCGCGGCTTCATCTGACAGCTCCTCTGCGCACATGCGAGACGGATCTTCAGCACCCGTGTACTCGAATCCAAGCTTGTGGCGTTGTTGGATGGGCTGGACTCGGCATTTGAAAAAGGAAAACATGACGGATGCGCCGGTCACTCCCATCAGCTTATGCGCTGCTATGGTGTCTAACAACTCCTCAACTTGATCCATGTCCCCCCTGGAAAGCTCGATGTTCCACTCCGGCCTCACAACAGGTGGACTATTTGACTTTTCTAGGAGTTGGGGGCATGATTTTCGATATAAAACCAGTGATTTTTCCACCCGGGAATGTTGGAGGGGAATTTGTATGCAAGATACTTGCCACCGGCTTGTTGTCTAAGTTGGATGCCAGCGCCCCCTACAACGGATGGATTCTTGGAGGTGGGTTGTGGTTTGACTCGAAAGAGGAAGCGGAAAAGATCCCAGTGGGGTTCAATTCCAAGAAAAGCTTTGTAAAAGTGGATAAAGATGGAAATGTGGCAAATGGAGTTCGGGTTGAGGTGATGGAGCTCAAGCCCGTAATAATACAGAAGGCCACGGAAAAAAGAACAAGAGGGGAGGGCCAGACCCCATTCGGCAAAATGGTAAAATGTGACGATTTCGTTAACATTTTCCATGGGGAAAGGTTCGCGGAATGAGGGGCGCCAATTGAAAAGATTCTTGTCTTGGAGCAATCCCTCGGAAACTAGCCTATTAAGATCGATGAGGGAGCACTTACTGTGTGTCCACTCTCCGGTCGGCGGCTGTGCCTCCTTCTTCTTCCCTTCCTTCTCTGATTTCTTGGGCGCCATCTCTGGATCCGCTTGCCACGAGTTGCTCGGGGGCTGCGGGGAGAGGGGCGGGGAGATCTGAGGGGATTGGGATTTCTCCGGGAGGATGACGGCAGAGCGCAGTTCTATTTGGGGATTTTGGCGGCTCTTCGCAAATTGCAGATTGGAAGCACAGTTTTTACTTGGGTTGCCACGGGGTTAAATAACCAGTGGTTGGGAACAGTTCTACTATTTTGGAGTTGAAGCATCGTTTCAGAGAAAATTTGGAAGTTGAGGGGTCATTTGGTGGATTGCTTAGATAAATATTCGTTTAATCATTTTTTCAGGGTTAATTGTCCCAAAAAAGGGGTTTTTCGAATGTTTAATCCAAATTCCATCATTTGTACCATCACATCAGTGTTTTACTATATGGATATTTTTACACTGCATGCCACGACTTTTGGTTTCTTCGTAACTCAATTAATCTCACTCAAGAGAACTGCACAGCACCATCGCAAAGGTTTCTTCGTAACTCAATTAATCTCACTCAAGAGAACTCGTCTACACGGAAGTTCTTTTAAGTGCCAGTTGTGTGGAAAAACCAACCTGAATTACACCGGCTCAAGTACGCGAGTCCACTCTTGAGGGCTCCAACGTGCTTCAAACGGTATAATCCCTTGGCCTGTCGGGTAACATCCCGACAAACCACCGAATGCAGGATCAAACAAGGTACCTCGCACGAAGGCGAGTCCAGAGATACAGATGCCATCACATTTTACATCACAGGCAGTTATATTACATGAGTGTTTAAAAGTAACATCAGTTTCCAACTGATGGAAGTTATTACAAAACAGTTAAGTTTCAAGTCGTGGCAGCGGAGTTTTTAACACGGGCACTATACACGTCGCTAGTTCAGATATCATGCTAGCCCTGGCATGATATCACTCGGAGGGATCTGCGTTGGCTGGGGACGGGTCCCACTCCACGGACCAACCATCGGGCAGAGGGTAAGGCCACGGCATAGGTTGAGCAGAATCGTCAGGGGGATTACCTGAACAAAAAGTTACAAGACAAGACTGATTATTCTAATACTCAGCAAGGCTTACCCGTTCATGGTATACTTAGCCATGTAACTAGATTTATGAAGGCTTTTCGGGTTTTGCGTCGAGTTTTCAGCTGAAAAGCAACAAAGAGTAGGTCCTTAATTTCAACTTTTAGTTTTCAAGTTCTATATGATTATCCATTCTAGATAAGCACCTATAGCTATTCAAGCATGGTAGAATCTTTAGCCAAACATCATCTTTGATAACCGTATAATTGCTCTTGTTACTCTATGTGGTAAAGGGATCAAGCAGTCTCAATCTCCGCGAGAAACGGACGATTCCTGAATCGAATTTCAGCCTTGCAAGGGTAAACCTAACTCACATGCTTGGAACATCCAACGATTGTTCCAAAGCAACCGTTTGCCTTTCATTCCGACTCGTGGATCACAGCCGCCACAAGCGATGCAGGACCATACGAACATCCAATGTGTAGGACGTACGTCTGTAGAGTGACTACGTGACCGTACTCCTGGTTGCCCTGCAACACGTATTCCCACACGTCGAATCGAGTAACAGGAAAAACCAAAATATGAGTGGTGGGAAGTATGTCCACTCCTCGGGCCGATTGGTTACTAGGCTTACCGCTTACCATATTTCACGGCATGTGGCTAGTACTTTCAAACGCTTAACCATCGCTACCACACACTGCGACCTTATCAACTTTTATCAACACAGACGGGGTAAACTTCCAGGTCATCTTACTGCACATGACCCCGTCCATGATCCTTATAGTGATTGCAAGATACTAAACATTCAACTCCTATATCGCGCGAGTGACAGGAAATCACCCGACTTCTACCGGTCCTATTAGCATAGCGGCTATTCGGACTTACATGCTAGTCTTCAATACATTGGTTCCTAGGAAAATGTAACTAGGGTTTCTCATACAATTCCTAAAAATGTAATGCATAGATAAATATAAATAATATAGGTTGCAGTGTAAATAAAGTAGGGGTTATGTCCGGGGCTTGCCTTCTTGCGTGGGGTTGGGGGCAGTAGTGTCAAGGTTTTCCGAACTTTGGTTCAGAGCTTCAGTTAGATCTTCGACGGCGTTCCCGGGATCTTCAGCTGATTCCACTCCTTGCTCCGCGATTAGTTCGTAGTCACCGTCGCGAGAGTGGTCAAGTCTACATGATATGCGAGGTTGTAATTTAAGAGATGCATGTACTTTATTTTATTTCACGATAAAGTTGCGATCCAACAAAAATATAATTTACTTTTTTACATATATTATTTGTTTCTCTACTGGGCAGTCATTTATCGGGTATTAACCATTTTACCTAGTTACATTAAGTAACAGGGTTGGTTATCCTAAATTTCAAACTAATGGCATGAGGTAGCATGTTGAGTTAGTTTTAATTATTTAAACTAATTATATTTAATAACTTTATTTATTTGCTTTGCTAATCATTTATACTAACCCTAGGTTATTACTTTACTATGGACTTATTTTATTTAAATATAACATTATTATAGTATGGTCTTTTTGTTCTGGTTGTGTTACACCTGATCTTAAGTTGAAAATTTAGGAACATGTTACACTGTTTAAGGACAATACCTCAAAATATTTTCATGATTTTTCAACATTTAAATTCATGGATATTAAATATTTAAGGGTAAATAGATATTATTCATAATTAAACTCACACATTATGAAAATATTACACAAACAGGAGGTTAATTATTTTTCCTAAGCACTATATGTTAAAGTAAAGCTATCACAATTGAGTTTACATTTTTACCATTTTTCTGCTATTTATTATGCATTTTCTTAACCTACAACTACATAAACTTAGTATTTAAATTAAATCACAAACTACTCAGAAACTGAAATTCAATCTATAAGAAAAGTTGTAGATCTTAAAATGGGGATTCTAACAAATTTTAGTTTGCATTTTTATGATTTTTCCTTGAATTGATATAGAATTTCAAAGTTGACAGCACAATTAATACAAGGGGGTCCCTAAGGCACTATTCACTTGAGTCTTAAGCCTTGCAGATAGCCCCCTGGGCTTTTGCATCATTTAACCCGTGGTCCTTGGCCAGAGGTGGAAGGGGAGCAGGGATTGGACGGCCGTGTTCCGGCGAGGAGGGCCACCGGCGGCGACGTCCGAGGGGAGGGAAAGTCTCAGGGGCTCACGGTGGTTCGATTGCACCACGTGTCGAGGGTTGAGGTGACCGGAAAGGGTGACTTCGACGGGAGCCCGAAGTGGTGGCGGAGGGGGCAATGACGATGGCGATGCTCCGGCGACCAACACTGGTGAGGAACCTGTGCGCAAGCACCAGTGAGTCGTGGGGAAGGTATTGGTGCCGTCAATTGGGAATGTAAGCTTCGGATTAGGGGCGACCGGTGGAGACAGTGACGATGGCGGCGGAGGTGGATGCCGGCGAGCGTCAAGGAGTCAATGCAGTGCGCTAGGGAACCAACGAAGGGGTCGTAGAGCTTCACGGGGTCGATGTGGTGCTAGCTAAGGGGTTGTTGTGGTGCGAAAGGGCTCGGAGTGGGCTGTCCACGGTGAGCAGGAGGCGGCGGCGGAACTTGGGCTGGTCGGAGCTGTGGAAGATGAAGCTCGGATGCGAGAGGGTGAAATTGATCGGGCTGGAGAGCACCAGTGGGTCATGGCGGTGCTCTAGCAGCACTAAATTGGGGTTCAGTGGAAGTGATGGCGGCTGGCGACGGTGGACAGTGGGGGCGGCAGAGGTCCGGTGAGGGATCGAGCTCGGGGAAGAGGAAATGTTGCAGCCTAGGGTGTTCACGGGAGTAAAGCAAGTGGCAAAGCAACAGCTGAGCATACCTTAAGGCCAGGAGGTGCGCTACGGACGCGAGTAGAAGCTGGCGACGGCGGTGAGGTGTGTGGCGGCCGGTGGACGGCTCGGGATGCCGTGGCGCGCGCGAAAGAAGGCAGCAAGGAGGGGAACAGAGCCGGGATTGGGGAGAGGACGACGCGTGGAAGGAGGAGAAGCAGGAGGTGGAGCGGCGGCCAGGGGCGAAGCACTACCAGCGGCAGGAGAACAGAGCAGGGCAGCACGTGCCCGAGGAAGAAGAAGAGAGGGGAGGGGGTCCGGGGGACCTGTTTGTGAATTCCAAGAATTTCAAGGACCTCTCGGTAAAGAAAGATTTCAAACTAAAATAGAGGTTTAATGAGAAAATGCCCAAAATGAAAGTTGTAGAGTTTTTCAAACTCTACCATATTGTTTTAAGGTTCAAGTTCAAAAGCCAAAGTTTACAGCTTTACACATTAAATTTTTGAGTAAAGGTAAAATTTGAATTCTTTTGTCCTTACCAAGGTGGATTTGATGTAATTTTGGATATGTTTGCAAGTTTTTATGGGATGTCATGATGACTTGTATTCTTATATTTTGGCCCTTAAGTAAATTTGAAAGTTACTTCTATATTTCAACTATTTTGCATATAAGGACCCATGATTTTAATTTTAACCACATCTAGGTCCCTGTTTTTACTTAAAGACCTATTTCCCTTAGGATTTACCTATCTTTTGCACTTTCTTTCCTATGGTAATATAAATTTGACACCTAGTATTCTATTTGTCCTAGGTTTTAATGCTATCTCCCATTCTTACCCAATTATCATTAAAGGGCTTAGGTTTTACAAAAATTACAGTTATACCCCTATTCCTTTGTACCACACACATATATCATGGCAAGCACATACTTTTCACATTAGAATCTATATTTCTAATTACCTGAATGTCACAGCCTTCCCCCTAAAAAGAATCTCATCCCGAGATTCCAAAGCAGAATAGAATCTGACGATTAGATTTGGAAATTAGTTGGAAGGAAGGTTGGGAAATTTTGTTGGAGATAGAATTCCGTTTCCCAAGTTGCTTCTTCTTCGGTGTGATGATCCCATAAGATCTTATACATTTTGATCTTCTTCCTTCTGGTGACTCTTTCCTTGGTATCCAAGATTTGGATAGGTTGTTCGGTGTATGATAGATCAGGTTCGATCTCAATGGTGGGTGCTTCAACAATCTCCGTATGTACTTTGATACATTTCTTGAGTTGAGAGATATGGAAGACATCGTGAACGGCAGCCAGTTGAGATGGGAGGCGAATTCTGTAAGCCACTAGGCCACAGACTTTAAGGATTTCGAAGGGTCCGACATACCGGGGTGCTAACTTCGCTTTTATGCCGAAACGCTGAACACCTTTGGTAGGAGATACTCGAAGATAGACAAAATCCCCTACTTGGAACTACAGAGGTTTCCTTCTTCTATCTGCATAGCTTTTCTATCTGGACTGAGCTGTTTTAAGATTGGCTTGAATAACCTTGACCTTATCTTCGGCTTCGACAACTAGATCTGGTCCAAAGATTTTGCGTTCGCCGATCTCAGACCAACTCAAAGGAGTTTGACATCTTCGACCGTATAACGCTTCAAAGGGAGCCATCTGAAGACTAGATTGATAGCTATTATTGTAAGAAAACTCGGCCAAGGCAAGACACTTGTCCCAGCTTGTACCATAATGAATAATACAAGCTCGGAGCATGTCCTCAAGTATTTGGTTGACTCGCTCAGTCTGTCCATCAGTTTGGGGATGATATGCAGAGCTTCGAATTAGTTTGGTTTCGAGAGCAAACTGCAAATGTTCCCGGAAGCGTGCAATGAATTGGGCCCCTCGATCAGAAATGATGGTCTTAGGGACACCATGTAACCGAACAATTTGATCAAGATAGACTTCGGCATACTTCTTAGCAGAGTAAGTGGTATGCACAGGAAGAAAATGAGCTATTTTAGTAAGTCTATCAATAATTACCCATATGGAATCATGTTTTTGGGACGTGTTAGGAAGACCAACAATGAAATCCATACTAATGTCTTCCCACTTCCATGACGGAATGGGTAGTGGTTGGAGTGTACCAGATGCTTTTAGATGACTGGTTTTGACTCTCTGGCACGTATCACACTCAGATACATACTTGGCAATTCCTCTTTTCATTCTGGTCCACCAAAAATGTTGTCGAAGATCTTGATACATTTTGGTGCTACCAGGATGAATAGAGAATTTAGATAGATGTGCTTCATCAAGGATTTGTTTACGAAGTTGATGATCTTTAGGTACAACAATACGATTGTTGAACCATAGAACTCCTTGATGATCTGTGTGGAAACACTTATATTTGTCTTTTCCCTGAGATAGTTTTGATTTGATGATTTTGATACCCTCATCATGTAATTGCGACATGATGATCCTATCTTGAAGAGTAGACTTGATAGATAATAGATTTAGACTGCCTTGAGGAATGATCTCTAAATTGAGTTTTCTCATCTGATTGCAGAGAGTGTCATTGATAGTGTCTATAGATAAACAATGACAATGTGTCTTGCGGCTAAGTGCATCCCGCAACCACATTGGGTTTGCCAGGATGGTAGTGTACCTCAAGATCGTAGTCTTTAATCATTTCTAACCAATGCCTTTGCCTCATATTCAGGTCAGCTTGGGTAAAGATATATTTGAGGCTCTTATGGTCAGTGTAAATATTACACTTGGCGCCCATAAGATGATGTCTCCAGATCTTGAGAGCATGAATAACTGCTGCCAATTCAAGATCATGAGTTGGATAGTTTTGTTCATGATTCCGAAGTGCTCGGGATGCATAAGCAATGACCCGGTTGTTTTGCATAAGAACACAACCAAGGCCAGTTCCAGAGGCATCGCAATAGACATCAAAAGGCTGGGTATTATCTGGCTGAGCTAGCACTGGAGTGGTTGTTAGAAGTTTTCTCAAGGTGTGGAACGCTTCATCACACTTATCATCCCAACAAAATTTAACTTCTTTCTTAAGTAGCTCAGTCATAGGTTTGGCTATCTTGGAGAAGTCTGGAATGAATCGGTGATAGTATCCCGCCAATCCAAGGAAACTTCGGATTTGATGGACTGAAGTTGGAGGCTTCCAATCCATAACTTCCTGGACTTTGGTTGGATCAACCGATATGCCTTCACTAGAGATAGTATGTCCCAAAAATTTCACACTATCCAGCCAGAATTCACATTTCGAGAATTTGGCATAAAGGTGATGATGAGGACATCAACTACAACACGAGTGCGTCTACGCCAGCAGCACCTTTTCCAGCGACACCAGATGCTCCCCCACCCCAGGCGCCACCTCCTTCTGGGCCAATCACTCGGGCCCGTGCAAGAGAACTGAACTTTGTCATGCTACTGAAGAACGAAGGCCCAGAAGAATAGATGCTGGCCCAACTGAGGCCCTTGCGTGGGCGCCTAGGGCTGACCACCACTAGGGGCTGCGCCCCCTCCCTGGCCGCCCCTTTCCTAGGGTTGCACCCCTCTCTTCCTCTATTTAGATAGAGGCATCATTGCTTTCCAGACTTGAGTTTTGTTTTACATCTAGCTTTAGCTACTCTCGAACATGCGCAAATACGCGCTGTCCTCGTGAGATTCAGAACTCCACCTTCGAGTGATATTGTGATTGCTCGCATCTTTTTCTTGTTCGTTCCTCGATTGCGTGCAGGAAACGATCTTCGTGATCAGGCTGATCTTGCATCAACAAGGTCGGTAACCACAGGAAGTTGGTTCAGCGATTGCATTGGCGCTTCGGGCTCGCTCGTCATAGTCGGATCGTGAGGGTCATCTTCCACCAGATCGAAATTATCTCCACTCACCGAAAGATCGGGCACTCCGACTCTATCAAGTGGTATCAGAGCAGACTTTGTTTCTCCAGGCAATCGCTCCTCCAATCTTTCACCGGTTCTACCTGTTGGTTGCAGATCACCCCTGTGTGCTTGGTAAGAACGGATAATATTTTGATAACAGCACTACTGTGAGCGCCTTGTGAGCCGTTACACCCTTGTTGTCGTAGGCTTTGTTTTTGTGTTTGTGCTAACTATGGCAGGAGACGAAGGCACAGCGGATGAACAGCTGCAGGACATGCGGACACGAGTTGACGGACTTGCTGCGGACATCAAGACGATGCATGAACGGCTTGAATCGACGATCACGTCATCGACCGAGAGGTTCGATCAGCTCGACCTCGCTCAGACGGCCGCTAGGACCACGCTCGACACCATCGTGGCACGGCTAGACGCATTGAACACAACGATCATGGAGTTGCAGCAGGATTATGGCGGTGACACGGAGCCGGAAGAGGGAGCTCGCCGCGGTCGTGCCCGCCGTGTGGTACGTCACCAACATAATGACCCATTTGCTAAGATTAAATTTAAAATTCCATCTTTTAATGGCAAATATGATCCTGCAGCATATCTTGATTGGGAACTAGAGGTCGACCAGAAATTTTCATGCCATGATATTCCTGCTAGTTCTCAAGTTAAAGCTGCTATTAGTGAATTTACTGATTTTGCTTTAATTTGGTGGCATGAATATAAGCAAAAACATTCCCCTCCCACCACTTGGACTCAATTAAAAGCTGCCATGCGACACAGATTTGTCCCTTCATATTATGCACGAGATTTGCTTGAAAAAATGCAGTGCTTTCGACAAGGTCAACAATCTGTTGAGGACTACTATCAGGAGCTACAAAAAGGTATGATTCGTTGTGGTTTGTTTGAGACAGACGACGCTGCTATGGCACGTTTTCGCGCTGGTTTGAACCGCGAAATTCAGGACATACTTGATTATAAGGAATATAATGATATGACCACATTGTTTGCATATGCTTGCAAAGCTGAACGTGAAGTGCAGGGTCGCCGCTCGAAGACATTTTCTAACTCTTTTGTAGGAAGAAGCCCGGCAACCAGCTCAGCGCCTGCCCTGCATGCGCCATCCACGACCAGCACTACACCGCGCGAGAGGCCGGCCAAACCTGCAGCACCCCCGTCCACAGGCGCTGCTCCTTCCACAGGACGTACACGGGATATTCAGTGCCATCGTTGCAAAGGATTTGGGCACATGATTCGGGACTGCCCAAACAAGCGCACCTTGCTCATACGTGACAATGGTGAGTACTCGTCCGCTAGTGATTCCGAGGACACTCATCATACTATGCTTGCCACTGACCATGCAACTAAGGTGGAGGTACATGTCAACCCGGGCGACGCTGATAGGTATGAAAGTCTTGTTGCGCAGCGTGTTCTTAGTACACAGGTCGTCCCGCCCGAGAAGAATCAGCGACACACTCTGTTCCATACAAAGGGCGTTGTGCAGGAGCGGTTGATTCGCATCATCATCGACAGCGGCAGCTGCAACAACTTGGCGAGTACCGTGCTGGTCGAGAAGTTGTCATTACCCACTCATAAGCATCTGAATCCATATCACATTCAGTGGCTTAATGATGGTGGAAAAATTAGAGTAACACAGTCAGTGCATGTCCCTTTCTCCATGGGTGCTTATTCTGATTTTGTCGATTGTGATATTATTCCCATGGAAGCATGCTCTTTGTTACTTGGTAGACCTTGGCAATATGATACTGATAGCTTGCATCATGGTCGTTCGAATCATTATTCTTTCATGTTTAAGGGTCAGAAAATAAATATACATCCAATGACACCTGAACAAATTGTTAAAGATGATCTTGCTCGAGCTGCTAGGAATGCTAAACAACTTGAACCATCACCATCGACTTCTAATTCTGAAATCAAGTTGAATGCTCCTGTTTTACTTGCTCAACGTGCTGATTTTGATGATCTCCGCGATGCTCACTTGCCCTGCTATGCACTTGTATGCTCTAGTATGCTCGTTTCACTTGATGATGCACCGTCTTTGGATATTCCTCCTGCGGTTGCTAACCTTTTGCAGGAGTACGCTGATGTCTTTCCCAAAGACTTGCCACCAGGTCTTCCCCCGCTCCGTGGAATTGAGCATCAGATTGATCTCATTCCCGGCGCACAGCTTCCGAACCGCGCACCATACCGTACAAATCCGGATGAGACGAAGGAGATCCAGCGCCAGGTGCAGGCGTTGCTTGACAAGGGTTACATTCGTGAGTCTCTTAGCCCTTGCACAGTTCCTGTGTTACTTGTTCCAAAGAAAGATGGCTCATGGCGTATGTGTGTAGACTGTCGCGCTATTAATAACATCACCATTCGTTATCGATACCCTATACCACGCCTTGATGATATGCTAGATGAGCTTAGTGACGCCATTCTTTTCACTAAAATTGATTTGCGTAGTGGTTACCATCAGATTCGAATGAAACTGGGTGATGAATGGAAAACGGCTTTTAAAACGAAATTTGGGTTATATGAATGGTTGGTTATACCGTTTGGTTTGACTAATGCTCCCAGCACCTTTATGCGTTTGATGAACGAAGTTCTAAGGCCCTTCATAGGATTGTTTGTTGTTGTCTATTTTGATGATATCCTTATTTACAGCAAGACTATGGAAGCGCATTTAGAACATTTGAGTGCTGTTTTTGATGCGTTGCGTGCAGCTCGCTTATTTGGTAATATGGAAAAATGCATCTTTTGCACACAACGTGTTTTGTTTCTTGGTTATGTTGTGACTCCGCAGGGCATTGAGGTGGACAGCAGCAAGATTGATGCCATTCGGGAATGGCCTACACCGACGACGGTTACACAGATTCGGAGCTTTCTTGGACTTGCAGGATTCTACCGTCGGTTCGTCCGTGATTTCAGCTCCATTGCAGCCCCTTTGCACGAGCTTACAAAGAAAGGTGCGCCATTTGCTTGGGGCGACTCGCAGGAGGTAGCGTTCAACACTTTGAAAGATAAGTTAACACATGCTCCCCTCTTGCAATTGCCTGATTTTAATAAAGTGTTTGAGCTTGAATGTGATGCTAGCGGTATTGGGCTAGGTGCTGTTTTGTTACAAGAAGGAAAACCGGTTGCTTATTTTAGTGAGAAATTAAGCGGTGCTAGCCTGAGATATTCTACTTATGATAAGGAGCTTTATGCTTTAGTTCGCACTTTGCAAACATGGCAGCACTATCTTTGGCATCGCGAGTTTATCATCCATTCTGATCATGAGGCTTTGAAACATATTCGTACCCAAACAAATCTGAACCGTCGTCATGCTAATTGGGTAGAATTCATTGAGTCTTTCCCTTACATTATTAAACACAAGAATGGGAAGGAAAATATCATTGCTGATGCTTTGTCTCGTCGATATACCATGCTGTCCCAGTTAGATTTTAAAATCTTTGGCTTGCATACTGTGAAAGATCAATATGTCGATGATGCTGATTTTAAAGATATCTTAGCTCATTGTATGGATGGCAAACCATGGGGCAAATTTCACATGCAGGATGGATTCCTGTTTCGCGCTAACAAGCTGTGTGTTCCAGCAAGCTCGGTTCGTCTTTTGTTGTTACAGGAAGCACACGGAGGCGGTCTCATGGGACACTTTGGCGTCTACAAGACGCATGAGGTGCGGGCCGCCCACTTCTTTTGGCCCCGGATGCGCCGTGATGTCGAGCGCCTTGTTGCCCGCTGCACTACTTGTCAAAAAGCTAAGTCACGACTGAACAACCATGGTTTGTATATGCCTTTGCCTGTCCCTACTTCCCCTTGGCTTGATATTTCTATGGACTTTATTTTGGGATTGCCTAGAACTAAGAAGGGGAGGGATAGCATTTTTGTGGTTGTTGATAGATTCTCCAAAATGGCTCATTTTATACCATGTCATAAGACTGATGATGCTAGCAGTGTTGCTGAATTGTTCTTTCGAGAGATTATTCGTTTGCATGGTATTCCGAATACAATAGTCTCTGATCGTGATGCTAAGTTTCTCAGTCATTTTTGGAGATCACTTTGGAATAAAATGGGAACTAAATTGCTGTTTAGCACAACTTGTCACCCTCAGACTGATGGACAAACTGAGGTGGTTAATAGAACTTTGTCAACCATGCTTAGGGCTGTTTTAGACAAAAATTTGAAACGTTGGGAAGATTGCCTGCCTCATGTTGAGTTTGCTTATAATCATGCAACACATTCTTCTACAAAGATGTGCCCTTTTCAGATTGTTTATGGTTATATTCCTCGGGCGCCTATTGATTTATTTTCGCTTGATGCTGCGGACGCCCCACACATAGATGCTGTTGCCCATGTTGAACACATGATTAATTTGCATGAACAGACTCAACAAAACATTGCTGCTGCTAATGCTAAATATCAGGTTGCTGGTAGTAAAGGTCGAAAACTTGTTACTTTTGAACCTGGTGATATGGTTTGGTTGCATTTGAGAAAGGATCGGTTTCCTACTTTACGCCGTTCTAAATTGATGCCTCGTGCTGCTGGTCCTTTTAAGGTGCTAACCAAGATTAATGATAATGCTTATGTCCTTGACCTGCCTGCGGAGCTTGGTGTTTCCACTAGTTTTAATGTTGCAGATTTGAAGCCATATGTGGGCGAGGATGAGGAGTTGCTGTCGAGGACGACTTCAGTTCTAGAAGGGGAGGATGATGAGGACATCAACTACAACACGAGTACGTCTACGCCAGCAGCACCTTTTCCTGCGACACCAGATGCTCCCCCACCCCAGGCGCCACCTCCTTCTGGGCCAATCACTCGGGCCCGTGCAAGAGAACTGAACTTCGTCATGCTACTGAAGAACGAAGGCCCAGAAGAATAGATGCTGGCCCAACTGAGGCCCTTGCGTGGGCGCCTAGGGCTGACCACCACTAGGGGCTGCGCCCCCTCCCTGGCTGCCCCTTTCCTAGGGTTGCACCCCTCTCTTCCTCTATTTAGATAGAGGCATCATTGCTTTCCAGACTTGAGTTTTGTTTTACATCTAGCTTTAGCTACTCTCGAACACGCGCAAATACGCGCTGTCCTCGTGAGATTCAAAACTCCACCTTCGAGTGATATTGTGATTGCTCGCATCTTTTTCTTGTTCGTTCCTCGATTGCGTGCAGGAAACGATCTTCGTGATCAGGCTGATCTTGCATCAACAAGGTTGGTAACCACAGGAAGTTGGTTCAGCGATTGCATTGGCGCTTCGGGCTCGCTCGTCGTAGTCGGATCGTGAGGGTCATCTTCCACCAGATCGAAATTATCTCCACTCACCGAAAGATCGGGCACTCCGACTCTATCAGGTGATGATCGCGTAGTCATTGAAGAACAACACGTATATGATTAGCATGGTCTTCTTTAGTCTTGGAATATATTAGAATATCATCGATAAAGACCATGACGAATTTGTCGAGTTCCGGCATAAAGACTGAATTCATGAGATACATGAAATATGCTGGTGCGTTAGTAAGCCCAAATGACATAACCAAATATTCATATAGTCCATATCTGGTCGAGAAAGCCGTTTTTGGAATGTCACAAGGTTTGATTTTAATCTGATGATAACCAGAACGTAAATCAATCTTAGAAAAGACCTTAGCTCCAGCTAGTTGATCGAATAAGATATCAATGCGGGGAAGAGGATACTTATTTTTGATAGTGACCGCATTGAGGGGACGATAATCGACACATAACCTTAGGCTATTGTCCTTTTTCTTTACAAAGAGAGCAGGACAACCCCAAGGTGAAGCACTTGGGCGTATGAAACCTTTGTCAAGTAGATCTTGGAGTTGAATTTTTAGCTCGGCCAATTCATTCGGAGGCATACGATACGGCCTCTTTGAAATAGGAGCAGTACCAGGTTGAAGTTCGATAATAAACTCGATATCTCTGTCCGGTGGTATTCCAGGCAAGTCGTCTGGAAAGACATCGGGGAACTCACAGACTACAAGAATATCTTGTACTTTGATGTTGGTGATGGTATAAGTGCAAGAATGCAGATACTCCTGCTGGGGCAGATAGACGGTAGTGACTTCATGATATGGTGAATCAATCTCGATAACTCGGGAAGAGATATCTAACAGTATTCGATGTTCAGTCATCCAATTTGTCCCAAGTATAACATCAATACCCTCTAGGCTTAGCAAAATCAAATCAGTTTTGATTATTTGGTTACCTAACTGAATTGGTACACTTCTAACCATTTGGTTAGAAGTGATCTTTCCTCCGGGGGTAGAAATCATATATGACCCCTGGGTAGGGCAAAGATCAAGTCCTATTCAGGTACCACAGTTGTTACTAATGAAACTATAAGTTGCTCCTAAATCAAATAATGTAACAACTGGTTGGTGGTGAATAGAAAATGTACCCGACATGACGGGGGCTCCATCCGGAAGTCCTGCAAGGGTGGTGAAGTTTATTCGCCCTTGCCGGACTTGCATCATCGGCCTCTTGCTCTTGTTCTGGTTACCCTGATTGGAACTCTGCCCTTGGTTAGGTTTCTTGGGCCGCGGACAGTCTCTGATGAAGTGATCCACACTTCCGCAATTGAAACAGCGATAATTGCTGCTTCTCTGTTGGACTTGTTGAATATTTGGCCGTGGGCCAAATTGTTGTGGTTGTTACGGAGGTACAGGAGGTCTATACCCTCCTTGTTGTTGAGGCGGCCTGAAAACCAATCTGCCAAACGGAGCATTCCGCTGTGGCACTCTGGGCGGTGCATTCTGAACGAATCGATACCGCGAGGGTTGAACGCTCGCGGGTCCAGTGGAAATCCTTCGCTTCTTTTCGGCATGGTGCCGTGATGCAATCCTCCTGAGTCAGGGCCATGTTAACCAGCTCGCTGAAGGTATTTGCCTTTATAAGATTCAGACGTTCTTTGAGCTTAGTGCTCAAGCCCCAACGGAAGCGGTCCTGCTTCTTGGTGTCACTATTTGCGTGATAGCCCGCATACTGACACAGGTGATTAAAAGCCTGTGCATATTGTAGTACGGTGCGGCTGCCTTGAGTAAGTGCCAAGAACTCATTCAGTTTCCGTTCCATTAGTCCTTCAGGTATATGATGTACTCGGAAAGCATTCCGGAATTCTTCCCAGGAGATAACATGGCTATCAGCTTGCATGGCACAATAGTTATCCCACCAGATACATGCAGCTCCGCGTAGTTGTTGGGCAGCGAAGTGAGCCTTGCTAGAGTCCGCACATGGAATTGTAAGAAGAGCGAACTTGGATTCAATGGTGCGAAGCCAAGCATCAGCGTCAAGGGGCTCCTCCACATTACTGAACAGCAGGGGCTGGGTACTGAAGAAATCCTGGTAAGTTGCCACCTGAGGTTCATCACGACCTCCTCTTGATTGCTGGCGCTGTTGGTTCTGTTATGCTTGTACCAGCAGATTGAGAAGTTCGGTTTGCCGAGCCATAACCTCAGCCAGATTTGGAGGTGGCGGTGGCGGTTGTTGAGAACCACTGGCCTGATCTGCTCGGAAGCCTTCCGGGGTTCCGCGCGTGGCTCCAACCATCTGAAACAAAGAAGATATCCATTATTAACCACATAGCCTTACTCCCAATTTCAGAAGGTACACCACTTAGATAAACAATGCATATATTCCATTCAAGCATCTCATTTCAGAAAATAAAGATAGTGAACAAGATGATAAAACATGAGGCTTATATTACAGCACAGATTCTGATTGTTCTCCACATCGCACATCTAAAAGATCCATACACAGGCCATCTATGGTACAACAAATGGCATAAGGTCTAAGTAAGCTACTTATTACCTAAGGCATTACACTTCACACGGTTTACATCTAAAGAATTGACGATTTGACAACTAGAAATCGTCGAAATTACCTACAGAAGACTGACTGCCTCAAGAAGAATGATGGGGACTAAGGACAGGATCCCCATGCTCAGAATCGAGATCCGAAACTCCCTCAATTTCTTCCGGATCTTCTTCTTCATCTCCAGGTACTGGGGGTGCAGCGGGAGGTACCGGTGGCTGCTGTAGTTCTTCAATATGAGCCTGGGCATCGTCGGCCTCAAGGATCAGATCGTGGATTTGTTCCTAAAGGAACTCAATGATTGTGTTGCGCTGAGTGATGATAGCATCACTCTCGTGGATCTGATCTTCTCGATGAAGGATGGTCTTATCTCGTGCTGCGATGATCTCATCCTTCTGAGTCACCAAGGCTTGAAGTTCCACTATCTGAGTGACTTGACAGTCAGCTTTCCGATAGTGACTTTGAGCCACACTAGTCAACTGACCCATGCAATGAAGCAGCAAAATCTGATAATGGTGCTGAACATTCATGAACCTGGTGACATTACGGACCATTTCTTCAGCCAGATCTCCCAACAAGTGACCAAGATGGTCTATTCGAAAGTTCCATTCTAGATCACTGGAGTCTATAGCAGGGAATAGACCAATGGGATACGTAGCAACCTCCATTGGATGCTCGTTGCAGAAGATATTAATAGCCTCCAGAGCAGCAGTCTCAATGTTCAATCAACAAGATGATATCCCACCACATCAACTTCTATAGGATGCCACTAGGAGCAGAAAGGATGTTGAGGAATCATCATCCTAACTCGGCATCGAGGAACGCCCTCTTCTCGATACTCCACTCTGTCATATTGAGGAGGCTCGGTGTAATGGAACAGACTTAAGGATTCCCACAGAAGATGAGGAAAACCTTCCCAATGCAAGGCATTAGTGTGAAGATGCCCTGCATGATCCTAGGAGACGTTCGAAGGAGCGGCCATCTGCGACAAGAATGCAAATGGTAAGATGTATTTACCCTGCTGAGAACTCACAAGGTAAATAGAATAAGACAATCGATTCTAATAACAGCAAAGGCTGGAAATCAGATGGATACTTAAGGTACTCAACTAAGATTCTATTGGACCCATACTAAGAATAACCAACATGTTACTTATCCTTAGAAGAACAACAGATTTTAAACATTTATTTTGTTGGTTAATGTATTATGCATGCACGTACTATTCGACCTCTCAACCAAAAACAACTGCCGAATATCTCCGGAGTTACGTGGTTAGTTTCAGTGGCTTAATACTTACATCTCTCACTAATAACTAGCCGATAAGTCCTATCCGTCCTAATTTTGTAATCGCGGTTAGTGTACCTGCAGAAAACCACAATATATATCCAATGAACCTTTCATGCCAGCATGTCATGAAAGCGTCCCCAATTATTACTGTTCACTATAGAAACAGCATCTGTACCATTACCGACGTACAGACAACGTTAGCATACGTTATCGAAACAACGTATTCACGGGGTACCGCAAAATGCGGGGGTATGAGCAGCGATCGCCATACCCTGCGCCGAACCATATACTCCCAATATAATCAACCGAAGTTGATATATTGGTAGCATCTCAAGTAGGCCACTGCTTGAGAAACAGCATTCGGTTCGCATCACCGACGGGAAGGCTAACTCCCCAGTTAGCTGAGGATCCTTACCTTCTTACCTCATCATCGAAGATGTCGTTACAGAATGTAAAATTGGGGTTATGCATAAATATAAGTTTTGACAGAAAAGTAATGCTGGGAGTTAGAGTTATATATATACATATACTATAGCCACTTCTAATTCCCTTAAATATCACCCTAGGGCTTTACGTACTAAGCACAAGGCTTAACGAACCCAACATAGTTTTGCAAAATACTTGGTTAGTCAAATTTTATACTAAAAGTATTTTTAAGGCATTCCCTATCTCCAGTGTACACTTGTTAGCTCTGATACCAGCTGTGGTAGAACCAACCTGAATTACACCGGCTCAAGTACGCGAGTCCACTCTTGAGGGCTCCAACGTGCTTCAAACGGTATAATCCCTTGGCCTGTTGGGTAACGTCCTGATAAACCACCGAATGCAGGATCAAAAAAGGTACCTCGCACGAAGGTGAGTCCAGAGATACAGATGCCATCACATTTTACATCACAGGCAGTTATATTACACGAGTGTTTAAAAGTAACATCAGTTTCCAACTGATGGAAGTTATTACAAAATAGTTAAGTTTCAAGTCGTGGCAGCGGAGTTTTTAACACGGGCACTATACACGTCGCCAGTTCAGATATCATGCTAGCCCTGGCATGATATCACTCGGAGGGATCTGCGTTGGCCGGGGACGGGTCCCACTCCACGGACCAACCATCGGGCAGAGGGTAAGGCCACGGCATAGGTTGAGCAGAATCGTCAGGGGGATTACCTGAACAAAAAGTTACAAGGCAAGACTGAGTATTCTAATACTCAGCAGTATACTTAGCCATGTAACTAGACTTATGAAGGCTTTTCAGGTTTTGGGTCGAGTTTTCAGCTGAAAAGCAACAAAGAGTAGGTCCTTAATTTCAACTTTTAGCGTTCAAGTTCTATGTGATTATCCATTCTAGATAAGCACCTATAGCTATTCAAGCATGGTAGAATCTTTGACCAAACATCATCTTTGATAACCGTATAATTGCTCTTGTTACTCTATGTGGTAAAGGGATCAAGCAGTCTCAATCTCCGCGAGAAACGGACGATTCCTGAATCGAATTTCAGCCTTGCAAGGGTAAACCTAACTCACACGCTTGGAACATCCAACGATTGTTCCAAAGCAACCGTTTGCCTTTCATTCCGACTCGTGGATCAGAGCCACCAGAAGCGACTGCAGGACCATACGCACATCCAATATGCAGGACGTACGTCTGTAGAGCGACTACACGACCGTACTCCTGGTTGCCCTGCAACACGTATTCCCACACGTCGAATCGAGTAACAGGAAAAACCAAAATACGAGTGGTGGGAAGTATGTCCACTCCTCGGGCCGATTGGTTACTAGGCTTACCGCTTACCACATTTCACGGCATGTGGCTAGTACTTTCAAACGCTTAACCACAGCTACCACACACTGCGACCTTATCAAATTTTATCAACACAGACGGGGTAAACTTCCAGGTCATGTTACTGCACATGACACCGTCCATGATCCTTATAGTGATTGCAAGATAGTAAATATTCAACTCCTATATCGCGCGAGTGACAGGAAATCACCCGACTTCTACCGGTCCTATTAGCAGAGCGGCTATTCGGACTCAAATGCTAGTATTCAATACATTGGTTTCTAGAAAAATGTAACTAGGGTTTCTCATACAATTCCTAAAAACGTAATGCATAGATAAGTATAAATAATATAGGTTGCAGTGTAAATAAAGTAGGGGTTATGTCCGGGGCTTGCCTTCTTGCGTGGGGTTGGGGGCAGTAGTGTCAAGGTTTTCCGAACTTTGGTTCGGAGCTTCAGTTAGATCTTCGACGGCGTTCCCGGGGTCTTCAGCTGATTCCACTCCTTGCTCCGGGATTACTTCGTAGTCACCGTCGGCGAGAGTGGTCGAGCCTACATGATATGCAAGGTTATAATTTAAGAGATGCATATACTTTATTTTATTTCATGATAAAGTTGCGATCCAATGAAAATATAATTTACCTTTTTTACATATATTATTTGTTTCTCTACTGGGCAGTCATTTATCGGGTATTAACCATTTTACCTAGTTACATTAAGTAACAGGGTTGGTTATCCTAAATATCAAACTAATGGCATGAGGTAGCATGTTGAGTTAGTTTTAATTATTTAAACTAATTATATTTAATAACTTTATTTATTTGCTTTGCTAATCATTTATACTAACCCTAGGTTATTACTTTACTATGGACTTATTTTATTTAAATATAACATTATTATGGTATGGTCTTTTTGTTCTGGTTGTGTTACACCTGATCTTAAGTTGAAAATTTAGGAACAGGTTACACTGTTTAAGGACAATACCTCAAAATATTTTCATGATTTTTGAACATTTAAATTCATGGATTTTAAATATTGAAGGGTAAATAGATATTATTCATAATTAAACTCACACATTATGAAAATATTACACAAACAGGAGGTTAATTATTTTTCCTAAGCACTATATGTTAAAGTAAAGCTATCACAATTGAGTTTACATTTTTACTATTTTTCTGCTATTTATTATGCATTTTCTTAACCTACAACTACATAAACTTAGTATTTAAATTAAATCACAAACTACTCAGAAACTGAAAGTCAATCTATAAGAAAAGTTGTAGATCTTAAAATGAGGATTCCAACAAATTTTAGTTTGCATTTTTATGATTTTTCCTTGAATTGATATAGAATTTCAAAGTTGACAGCACAATTAATACAAGGGGGTCCCTAAGGCACTATTCACTTGAGTCTTAAGCCTTGCAGATAGCCCCCTGGGCTTTTGCATCTTTTAACCCGTGGTCCTTGGCTAGAGGTGGAAGGGGAGCAGGGATTGGACGGCCGTGTTCCAGCGAGGAGGGTCACCGGCGGCGAGGTCCGAGGGGAGGGAAAGTCTCAGGGGCTCACGGTGGTTCGATTGCACCACGTGTCGAGGGTTGAGGTGACCGGAAAGGGTGACTTCGACGGGAGCCCGAAGTGGTGGCGGAGGGGGCAATGATGACGGCGATGCTCCGGCGACCAACACCGGCGAGGAACCTGCGCGCAAGCACCAGTGAGTCATGGGGACGGTATTGGTGCCGTCAATTGGGAATGTAAGCTTCGGATTAGGGGCGACCGGTGGAGACAGTGACGATGGCGGCGGAGGTGGATGCCGGCGAGCGTCGGGGAGCCGATGCAGTGCACTAGGGAACCAACGGAGGGGTCATAGAGCTTCACGGGGTCAATGTGGTGCTAGCTAAGGGGTTGTTGTGGTGCGAAAGGGCTCGGAGTGGGCTGTCCACGATGAACAGGAGGCGGCGGCGGAACTTGGGCTGGTCGGAGCTGTGGAAGACGAAGCTCGGATGCGAGAGGGTGAAATTGATCGGGCTGGAGAGCACCAGTGGGTCACGGCGGTGCTCTAGCAGCACTGAATTGGGGTTCAGAGGAAGTGAAGGCGGCTGGCAACGGTGGACGGTGGGGGCGGCGGAGGTCCGGTGAGGGATCGAGCTCGGGGAAGAGGAAATGTTGCGGCCTAGGGTGTTCAGGGGAGTAAAGCAAGTCACAAAGCAACAGCTGAGCATGCCTTAAGGCCAGGAGGGGCGCTACGCGCGCGAGCAGGAGCTGGCGATAGCGGTGAGGTGCGTAGCGGCCGGTGGACGGCTCGGGACGCCGTGGCGCGCGCGGAAGAAGGCAGCAAGGAGGGGAACAGAGCCGGGATTGGGGAGAGGACGACGCGTGAAAGGAGGAGAAGCAGGTGGAGCGGCGGCGGCGGCAGAGCGGCGGCCAGGGGCGAAGCACTGCCGGCGGCAGGAGAACAGAGCAGGGCAGCACGTGCCCGAGGAAGAAGAAGAGAGGGGAGGGGGTCCGGGGGACTTGTTTGTGAATTCCAAGAATTTCAGGGACCTCTCGGTAAAGAAAGATTTCCCACTAATCTAGAGGTATAATGAGAAAGTGCCCAAAATGAAAGTTGTAGAGTTTTTCAAATTCTACCATATTGTTTTAAGGTTCATGTTCGAAAAGCCAAAGTTTACAGCTTTACACATTAAATTTTTGAGTAAAGGTAGAATTTGAATTCTTTTGTCCTTACCAAGTTGGATTTGATGTAATTTTGGATATGTTTGCAAGTTTTTATGGGATGTCATGATGACTTGTATTCTTATATTTTGGCCCTTAAGTAAATTTGAAAGTTATTTCTATATTTCAACTATTTTGCATATAAAGACCCATGATTTTTATTTTAACCACATCTAGGTCCCTGTTTTTACTTAAAGACCTATTTCCCTTAGGATTTACCTATCTTTTGCACTTTCTTTCCTATGGTAATATAAATTTGACACCTTGTATTCTATTTGTCCTAGGTTTTAATGCTATCTCCCATTCTTACCTAATTATCATTAAAGGGCTTAGGTTTTACAAAAATTACAGTTATACCCCTATTCCTTTGTACCACACACATATATCATGGCAAGCACATACGTTTCACATTAAAATCTATATTTCTAATTATTTGAATGTCACAAGTTGTACCCGCACAGAAGTTCTACGCCCTCAACTACACCAGGATGCCTCCTGCAGTAGCATCACAACGAGTCTCACCATGGACAGCTCGCCAGTCTTCTTGCATCAGCCACACCTAATTACAAATGACCTTGGCCTCTCCATGCTCGTCATTTACGTTTAAACTGCACACCCCCTTGTTGAGGTCTTACTCCAACGGTACGGCCTCTAGCACATGACCATTCCTCACCCTCACTCAAGTCATCGACACCCTCATCGATGTACATGTTGAAAGAATAAATTCCACTATCTCTCAAACGAAATGAGTGAACTCCTATATCACAGAGTTTCATTGATGCCAAAGGGGGTTTTCCTCAAACGCGATTGGAACCAGAATAGGCTGCAAGAATGAAAGAGTCAATCTATCTTAGTCAAGGCACTCGCTCTGCCACAAAGGGAGGAACTGGAGGAAATTTAGTGTGAGTTGTTGACATCAACCTTTCGCTTCTCGGCAATGTTTCGGTCGTTCATACCAAAAGCGAACAAACCGGGAATGTTTCGACCTATAACTCAACCTGCGGAGAGAGATAGGATCATAATGGAGGGCTAGGACTAGCCCACTTATTGAACCTGTTATTTGATCCTCTATTTTCCGTGCATTCGCATGGATTTCGGCTGAGACGGGGTGCTATCACTCTTTTCCAGGAAGTCAAACGTTGGCCTACGGTCAATAGAGTCATAAAAGCAGATATCAAAAAAGCTGTCAACTAGGCAAGGGCGGGCTATAACATAGTATGACGATAGGCTAATGATTTTGGAGAGATTTACCTATGATACGTAACTAAGCCCCTAGGCGTTGGGAAAGCTACAGCAGATTTGGCAGATTAGTAGTCTCCAACTTATTTTATTAGTGGATCGAGCGGATTGGTCTTGTTGCCGTAAGCCTACGGAGGGAGGGGACCCATCCTGTAGAAGGCAAGCGGTAGGTAAATTGTAATTTATCACTTTTGTCGATATCAGCTTTCTTTCTTTACCTTTCTTTCCTTCCTTCCCCTAATCACTTCCGTTCCACCACTGGCTTTGGTATCTTTTTGACTCTCAACCAGCAGTCAAGTCATTTCATTACGAAAAAGTCATTGAATTGGTTGCCCAGCTCCACTCAAGCTAATTTAGTTCCTTGGCACTCCTTCATTGGTACTCAAAAACTCATATAGCCGTTTGTTTAAAATCTGCAAATCGAAGATGACGAAGGGAGGAATACCATGGAAATATAAGAAAATCTCCTATTAGCGATGCTCAGATTTCAATGGAAGGAAGATAATTATTCCAATCACTTTTCTCGATAGGCAGGGCGGGACTCAAGAAACCTACGTATGGCAGGGCTAGGTTACCAGCGTACGGGCAAGAGAACTTTTATCTGCTCATCTTTTCCCAGGATTTCTTTCTAAACTTGTACGGGTATGACCCGCGTTCCTTGCATATTAAAAACACTAGCTTGTTTAGTTCCACTTCTTTTCACAGGAGAACTTGCCGGTACCTCTAGACTCGCTTCATTGTTATTCCACTCGAGGCACTGGGTATCAGTTATCGGAGTGATCAGGGTGATGGTGATAGTTGTTACGATCCGTAACTAGTGATGAACCGCAAAGGTTTTGGTTAGTTGACCCTGTTAACCATAAAGAAAAGGAGAAAGATAAGTGGACTGGGCAATAAATGACTATGTCCATATTGTAATAACCCGAGTAAGTATCTGAGTAAGACCAATAAGGAAAGTACACTGAGATGTATTAAAGTAAAATCCGCTTTATTGGGACAACTCGGATGGATTGGATATAGTAGCAGGCTAAATCCTTGGAGCATATAAGGATAGGCTAATAAAGTTGAACTGGGATTTTTTGATAGAATCTACCCAATGAGGAATTTTCAGGAATGGAGAATGTTGTGGTAAGACCGATGATATTCCGATAGAACCCATGGTTGGATGTAGATTGCACTATACTTCCCCACCACAGGACGTAAAGACGGAACGCTGAAATCTGGAGATGAAGTAGCTGTTGGTCTTGCCTAAATTCAGTATTCTAAGTTGGCGAAGCCTCATACATACTGTAGGAGGTTGAGGGATCCGGAAAGTCTCCATTACGTTCTATCTTGCTTTGGGTTTTGCTGACTTCGTCCAGCAGGCGTATCCACCTACGGTTGCAATGGTGAGTTGTGAACTTTGTAGAGCTTCGTTCTAGTTCCATCATTTTTCTGCATTCTTTCTAAAGTGCTAGTTTCCTCTATTTCTAATATCAGAGTAACACGGGAATTCACTCTGGGAATCCACTCCCCCTACTTGCTTGTATTGGGCATTTGGCAGAGGCAGGTTCTCCATCATTAAGAGGCTTCTCACTTTGGTATCGATATGCGTCTGAACTCCTCCACTCTTTCACTAGGGGTACACACAACTCTGGACTTGTGCAGCTAATAGATTCCTTTCTCAAAACAGCCTGTTTTTGAGGAAATGCCCATGGGAATACGGTTATTGGGATACCACAGGGGAGTACCATCTCACCGGTCCTTATGAACAGCTTTCCCCACTGATTAGATCACCCGCTTATGTTCCCTAGTTGTCCAGGTGTGACCTAGTTTGCTTAGTAAGTATGGAAGGACAAAAGACGAGCACAGATGACTACTATTCTCTGGCAGAAAGTCACTCATTTCCTCTTAAAGGCTTATTTCCCTGAAAAAAGATATGAGTAAAAAACTCTTCCAAATCAAAGATTTGCCTATTCTTCGTAGTACGAGAATACTCTTACTTCTCATTGACACAGATGAGAAAGAAGTAGAATAAAGGAAGAATGATAGTAAAAGGAAAAGAAAAATCTAGTTAATACCTACCTGTTACTCTACCAAGGCCTTCCAATGACTTTGCTTTAAGCAATATGGCCTCTAGAAGCAAGCTTACAGAATGCATTGACATATGCATTAGCATTCCGTTCACTTGTGAGGTTTTCCTTCTTGAAGAACGTGGAGGCACTCTAGACTTGATACTTTCAGCAATAGCACTGGTCATTCGTGGCCTCAAACTTCTTATATCAATTCCCTGAAGAACCTGCAATGCTGCATCAAAATTTCCTCTCTGATGTTTCCAGTCTACCTAACAATGCCCGGGCCTCCTGTTACACAGAAAAATAAATCTATCAATTAGCAAATATAAGAAACACAAGATAGCCAAATTTCCTCGAAGATTGAAGTTAGAAGTGGGATGTGCTCTTTTGGAAAAAGACTTTGGAACGAGGTCTCATAGATCAACGTAGGCTTCGCTCCCATCCGTTCTCAAGGGGCACTCTTCCCCCGAAAGCCACGGTTAGGAGGGAATACCACCTGCAATGATGATCGTCTTCCTATTCCTATTTCTATTGCTATTGCTATTACCACTTCAAAAGATAGGTAAACAAAAGGTTCAAAAGATAAGTAAACAAAAGGTGCATGTCAGGCTATCAACGAAATAGAATGAATTGATCAAACTCACTTCACTATGTTTGCAAAGGAATCTATCCACAGCAGAAATGGAGAATACAAGTAACCCTAGCCCACCACTACACATCATTACCTATCACCATGATTCATCAACTGTCTGAGACAGAATATAAGAGTCTTTCCATTCTTCAACCTACTAACCCTTCCACTCTCCCACTAATACATTCAAGCACGATGTTATCACCAACGATTGGTAATACTTCAATCGAGATAGTACTCGAGAGTAGCTATACCCTTTGTTGCTCTCTGTCCTCATTAATAACCCTATGAATTCAGCACGCACCTGGTCAATAAGGGTTTAAAAGGTGTTTCTTTATCAATAAACCCTGTCTTTCTCTGGTGAAAGCCTTGTCTTATTGATCTATTCTTTTCTCAGCCTATGCTACAACCCTTACTACATTCTATTTGATTCAAGGAGTAAGGGATTCCACTGCCAAGCTTCAACAGCAGGATACCCTCTAACAGAACTTCATCCCTGCCGTGCACCGGTTCTACTACTATACAACTAGAGAATTGATTGAAATCGTGCGTCTATCCCATGCCTCTGAATTGCTTTCGAGGAACTACATCTGATGCTTGGCTCCGCCAGCTGTGGCCGTCCCTTCCTCTTAAAAGGTGTAATTATGTTTGGGGATGACATTGGATAATCCGAATCGTAGTCCCCGTGGGAATGGTCGCAAAATGCGAAGGAGGACGCCTTGTCGAAGCTGGGGATCTAGATAGGTACCAATCTCGGTGGGGATGACCCTATTGAATCTATTGAATTTGTTTCATTCCTTTCATGCACAGATGAACCTTTTCTGCTTTGGAAGTACCTTTGCCCTGGAGGATTGTCCCATGATTGAGGGATGGACTTTCTCTACAACTATTGCGAAACCTTTGCCGTATATCCCATAGAGGAACAGAAGTACTATCCTTTCTCGAAACTACAACCTTGGCCTTGACTGAAGCGGGCCTCTTCCTTGCGAGAATCGGTATAAATAGATGAAAAAACTGAAACTACTTGAGCTTTCACAGATGAAATGGCAGGAACAAATACCAACCAAGCAGAAACCCGTGAAGATGCTTCGCTAACGGCATCCTACAATTTCTACGAATAGATGACTACGAATAGAAGCGTACGAAGACAACGATTCCTTGCGCTAGCAAAATAAAAAGATAATGCTATCAGGTTCCTTTACCTAGCTACCAGAAAAGAACCCATCCTCGGTATTAGAGCACGAAAAGGATCGTATTGAGATGCGGCCTGTTCAATTAATAGCTCACCTAAAGCAATGAAATTCAATGCAAAGAAAAGGGAAAGGTAGGCTTTGGTCAAGAGCCGCTGCGCTGCAAACCAATTCTCTCTGAAACTCCTGGCAGTTGAGTTAGGACAACCTGAGGTGAGTAGGGAGCGAGTGTTTTACTTTTCTGAACCATGAGAGGAGTGAAAGTCTGTAGCTCCACTGTGCTCCCCCTATCGGTCTTTCTCTTTCTTTGGAGTGAAAACAGTAATCACTTCGTGCCTACCTCTGCTTCGCGAGTGCCAATTTTCTTCATTTATTATATTAAATTATGGAAAGGAAAAGAATAGCCAACTCCCCGGCCTGGCTTTCTTGCTTTGAAATTCAATTCAACAAATTCTGATTGCATGAAATGAAATCTGTACAACCAGTTTAGTTAAATGAAACAAATGGAAGTGCGATCCAATTTCCCTTAGATCTTATGGAAAAGATAAATGTGGGTTTTACAAGAAAAGGGGTGAGCATCCGCGATATGAGAATAGAAAGATATACTAGTGCTAGGGGAAGGGATAGGCCATAGGGTAGTCGAAGGATGGGTTGATAATGGTCTATATGAGAGTTGAAAGAGAAACTGGTGCTAGGGTCGCTTTCAGAATGTAGGAGGAGACTTTATGAATATAGGAGGATACCGTGACTATGAGCTATAGAGGGTGGAAGTGTGCTGGAGTATGGGAGGGCGGCATCGTACTCTTATTTTATTTAAGGGGGTTTCCTCTTTTCTTATTATACCTTTTCTGTGTATTATTCTGAGTGCGGATTGTTCTTTTAGTGGTTGGTTTAGGACTCAAATCATGACTCTTTGGAGTAATAAGATGTGGAGAAGGAGATAGTTGAGGTGGAGATGGAAGAGATGGTAGAGGTAGAGAAGGGGAAGGCTTGCCTGCACTAGTGTCTGATTTCCTCGAATCTAGTTCTTCTGATAGGCTATCCACCTGTCTGCATAAAGAATCAAGACCTGTTCCTTCTAAGCTGTCAATGTGCTTAGGCAACCCATAAGCCGTTTTCAGTATCTCTGCTTTCATCTATTTTAGATATTGGTAATAACGAAAGCATGTGTGCAAGGGGAGGATCTGTTATACTAGAAAGCTCCCCCTTGCCCCTACTTCAAATCAGGCTCTTCCTGACTCCTTTGCGGATTGGACGAAGGCTTTGCGGAATTGTTCTTGTCTTGCCTTGAGCTCACGACTGATAGATGTATAAGCCTGGTCATTGCCAGACTTTATCTTTCTCCATCTAAACATGCCTCATCTTGGTACGAACTTTTTTGTCTTCTTAAGTCAGAATGCTGATAGGTGGTTCTGCCTAATTCTCTCTTTTTCTATCTTTGATGGACCAAGCGAGTCTTATAGAATCTTATGCCGACCCCTTTCTTTACTGGTCATCAAGGCTTTGACCCTGGCGCTCGATCTTGGGCCTGTGCTTCAGTGAATGGTATGGATTTCTAACTAATAATGGTGGTAATGTACCATTCCATTCTTTATGCGCTGACTCGAGGTCTCTTCTTTTTCTTTTTTGAATCCTCTACGAGGGGGTTCAATATTCTTTCTGCTAGTCTTTCTTTTTTTTAGCCCTGATGAGTATATTTCAGTGAATCTATGGATGGATTCTACCGTTCATCCGGGGGCTACCAATTGCTTAACCAACCTGATTTTTTACTTCCTTACAAAAGGATGATAGACGGAAGCAGAATCAAGGGATCTTCTTGGTATGGTTGTAGGTCGGCGAGATGTCCAGTTTGTCTGTATGAGCCTAATAAACAAGCCTATGGGTACATAGTCAACCCGAGCTAAAGCTATTTATGAAGAGTGGCGGTCACAAGCATTGAGCACCAATATCTAAAAACAAAGCGTGGATAAACCGAACCCGGAGAATCAAGCGTCGGACAGCCAAGCCACTATTTCGCTTTGATCGAACAGAAATAGGATAGAGCTTTAGTACTCGATCGGTATGGGGAGAGGGAGTTTACTTGAGGGTACTGACTTGCCTATACTAAATAAAGGAAGAGTCCGCAAAGCTGAGCTTTCGGTTCGCTCCCGAGGCCTTCAACCCTGTTTGCCTCCTTTCTCTTGCTTGATGGAATAGTTCAATACCCAAGCTCTAGCTTTGCTTGTGTTCTTCACCGGCGCTCGCCGGATGTATCACTCATCCCGAAAATAAGGCAAGGAGTCTGCTGTTTGTTATAATCATTACGGGAATGAATCGCATATGTTGGTTTAGAATTGCTCGGGAATTCATTGATAGTGACTTTTTTCAGTTCTAGGGGGGCTAGTCTACTCCTCTTTTTTCTCGATCGAGCCGCTTTCCCTCATTCTACTCGTCCAGCCCTCTTCACGAACTTGTACAATCAATGCCACAAAGACAGCAAACTCGATTATCGAATATATAAGGAAAGGGGCGACGATTTGGCACCAGATATCCGGAGGTGTGGAAAGAGCTGCTGTGATAAGCGGAAAAACCATCAAAAAAAGACGATTGCTCATGAAGGTTTCCACAGAAAGACCCCTTGGTTTTGGCAAACAGATCACAATTACAGGTACTTAGGAGCATACCGATGGAATGAACAAAATACGAACAGTTAACATAATATAGTCATAGATCTTAGGTTGTAACTTGATCATGAGCGAATTTGTTGATGTTGCACCCACGAAGTATGGAAAGTGCCAAACATTGGGAACTACCTGGGGAGGAGTTAGGAACAGGAACAAGGAGAAGCGAGAACCACTTAAATGGAGGAATCTATTGTATTTCTGCCTTTGTTCCCCATAGCAACTGGGGATCGAAAAGCACCAAATTTGATGACTTATTAAGGGAAAGACGAAGTAAGAGCATGCTATTGAAGACGTTGCAACATATGTCGGGGGGGCCTCCGTTGATTGTGTACGAACAAAATACGAGTCCAAAGGTAGGGTAAGAAAGGGTTTAGCTAATGGAGAAATTGACTCTTCCGAGAACCAGTAACGCGTAAACCATGTCAAACCAAGACCGATCAATATCCGAATGGAACGGATTCAAACTTCTCCTAGAAAAGTTTCCGGTGCGAAATTCCATTCAATGATTAATTCAAAGGAGAAATGCATTTTCGGCATGCGGTCGGTAGGGTCTACTTCCCCCTTCCCTTTTTCGTCACAACAAAGAGAAGAAACAAGACCAAACCAAGACCGAGAGCGAGAGCGAGAGGAATTAAAGGGTGAATCAAAAATGGATCTAGTGGGCTCTCAATTACAGGTCCGCCTACTCCTGGAAGACCCGCGTCATTGGCAGGGCCGGCTTCAACTGGGCCAGGGTGACCCTCTATCTCTAAATGATCTATCCGCTCCAAGTTGGTGAATTGGCTCTCCGGATCCGGATTATTAGTCTGAATGCTGTCGAAAAAAGTCATTATTTCCTGGCCTAATTCAGCATTCAATTCGTAGAAATTTGTCTCTGTATTGAGTACCAAAACCTGGGGTGGATGACTATCGTCCCGCCAAGTGTATCTCTGAGTTTCTGCAGAACAAGCCTCAAATGTTCCTCGTGTTCCTCCTCATTCCTGGAGTACACCAAAATATCATCAATGAAATACCACCAAGAACTTGTGAAGATACTCCATGAACACTTCATTCATCAGATACATGAAGTAGGCTAGAGCATTAGTCAACCCAAATGACATGACTGTGTATTCATATAGCCCGTATCTACTAGTGAAAGTTGTCTTGGCAATGTCTGAGGGTCGTATCCTCAGCTGATGATACCTTGACCTCAAATCAATCTTGGAGAATACTCTGGCTCCCTTCAACTGATCAAACAGGTCTTCTATACGAGGTAGTGGATACTTGTTCTTGATGGTGACCTCATTCAAAGCTCTATAGTCAACACACATCCTCTGTGTACCATCTTTCTTTTCAACGAATATCACGGGTGCTCCCTAAGGTGAAGAACTAGGACGAATGAACTGTTTATCTAGCAATTCTTTTAGCTATTTCTTAAGTTCTTCTAGTTCACCAACTGACATTCTATATGGCCTCTGCAATAGGTGCAGTACTAGGTAAAAGATCTATAATGAATTCAATGTCGTGTTCAGGTGGAATACCTGGTAAATCATCGGGGAAGACGTCCGGGTACTCACAGATGACTCTGATGTCCTCAATTGAATCTACCTTCAGCTGATTCACTACACAGTCTACTGCCGACGGAAGTGTTGCAATGAACTCAAATCATTCACCTTCTGGGCTTGTGAGGAGCACACATCTTTTAGCACACTGAATAACTGCATCAACCTTGCTTAGCCATCCCATCCCGAGTATGATATCTATTCCCTTGGAATCCAACACCATGAAATATGCACAGGTTTCGATTTTGCTTAGATTCAATCTGTCATCAAACAGTGTCGCCGTTCATCGGTTTGTGATACTCCAGCTCGTAATCAAGTCTGTTTGCTTGCATCTTCTGTTCTTGCTTGTGTTCTTGATTATGCTTGCAGGGATAAGCCTTCATGGCGAGGTCATTCGTGTGACTGCGAGGTGATAACCAATGGAGCAATGGTGTAGTGATTGCGAGGTTTTGTTCGTTCGGAGCCTTGGATCAGCAACGTCGAGTTCTCCACCAATCAAGTTTATCGTACCTCCCAGAAGATCGGGACTCAACCTCCTATCAAGTGGTATCAATTATCAGGTTGCCCGTAAGGTATACTCATGTGCCTTTAGATTTATTTTGTTTTCTTCCTATAGTCCACAAAAAAGCCAAAAAAATTTTACTTGTTCCGACCTACAACCCTCGCTCGGCCTTTTGCACAATTTAGTTTCGGAGTCCGTAGTTCTGAGTTCGTGTCCTATGTTGAGTTTTGTTGTTGGTTTAGATTTGTTTTAGTTCAGTTTTGTTTCTTCCATCCGCTGCCATCTACTAAAAAAATCAATCTACAGAAACTTTTCCATCCACCACTGATCCACCTATTCGTATCCGATTCAGTTTCCACCGCCACAAAACTTAATTTAGAGAGTTCTCCTTAAAACGGGCATAACTTTTCGCTCGGAACTCCGATTGAGGTGAATTTTTTTCCTGGAAAGCTCTCAAAAAGTTGCACATACGATACCCTGGCTATGCCGGGTAGGGCATTCTCGAAAAAATTAAAAAATTCAGGAAGGCACTCGATTCGAGCTCCGAAGTTCCAGCACCAGTTTTTCCAAACGCTCCTGAATTTGTACCGATCACATCTTTCATCAGTTTGAGCTGATATTTGGTGCTGTTCATTCTCTAGTGTCCCTGATTGAGGAAAAAATATAAAAAAACAAAAGCAAAAAAACAAAAATTTGATTCCTACTAGTGCTAAAAGACAAAACAGGGGGAAATTTGCTATTTTTTGCGTGAGCTGCTGGATACCTGCTGGTTCAGCCTTGTTATTCATCATCTTTGATCCTTATTCCTTGCTTGCTGCCACCACTATTCTAATACATTTTTAGGCCAACAACTAGGTCAAGTTCTTTGGATACTTATTCAGCATTGCTATCTGTTACTAACTTGTGTGCCACATACATATACTGCATTTGAGCCTTCCCAAGCTCCACCTTCTCCCGAGCAGAACAGGTACCCTTTGCAATCACACCCACTCTCTTCGTGTTGTCATACCGGTCACCATTTGCCACCTGCAGTGCTGGAAAGACACTTATAAGAGCGGGGTAAGATGCATCTTACTACTTGTTTTTCCACTTCCACTTCAGAGAGTGTAGTCATAGGGTTCACAACCTTTTGCCTTCATTTCTATTTTGTTCTAACCATGATAGGAAAGGCACCAATGGACGAGACCTCTCCTTCTACACTTCCGAACAATACTGAGTGCGTGTCCCATATGGAACTAAAAGACATAATGCAAGCGATGACTAACGCTTTCAACAAGTACCAGACCACTACAACAGCCACCTTTCAGAGGATTCACACAAGTGTTGATGGTCTTGCTGCACGGCTGGGCACGGTGGAGGCTCGTTTTCCCCGCCATAAGCCACCCCCATCGTCCCTGCTGGCGGCGGCCTTGCTCACAACGACACAGAGGACGAGTTCGATGACGACGAGGTTGATGCACAGTAGCGCCGTCGCCTTCTACATCATCATCAAGGTATGGGAGGTAATGGTAGATGTCACCCTCATGCTCCTGAGCAAGATAATGATCCTTATGCTAAGATTAAGTTTTCCATTCCACCATTTTATAGATCTTATGATGCTGAGACTTACTTGGATTGGGAGATGATGATAGAACAAAAATTTAGCTCCCATCTTGTTCCTGAGCATCATAGAGTTAGACAAGCCACTAGTGAGTTTAAAGATTTTGCTATCATTTGGTGAAATGAACTTGTCAATGCACATAATGCCCCACAGATATGGACTACGTTAAAAGAAGAGATGCGCGCTAGGTTTGTTCCTCCATCATATAGATGTGATCTTCGCAAGAAATTACAACGCTTTGATCAAGGTGACATGTCTGTCCAAGAGTACTACCAAGAGTTGCAGAAAGGTATGCTTCGTTGTGGGGTAGTTGAGGATCAGGAAGACCAGATTGTTAGGTTTTATAGAGGCTTGCAGCGTGAGATCTAGTGATGAGGATATCGCCACTAACAATACATCCACACCTACACCAGTATCTACTTCAACAACACCTCTTGGTACTATTACTCGCGCTCGTCAAGAAGCTTGGCTTGACCATGCGGGAGCATCCACATCCTTATCACATTCAATGGTTTAACAATAACGGTAAGGTAAAGGTAATAAAAACAGCAAGGATACATTTTTCAATTGGATCTTACCATGACTTTGCTGATTTTGATGTGGTGCCTATGGATGCTTGCTCTCTTTTGTTGGGACATCCTTGGGAGTTTGATACTGATGCTATTCACTATGGTAGATCTAATAAGTATACTCTTATGCATAAGGGCAAAAAAATTATGTTGCAGCCAATGACTCCCACTGAAATTGTGCAATTTGAGAATGAGAAAAAGAATAATGCTAAACAAAAGGGTGTTTTCAATTTTGAAAATCAACAACCTATTAAGTTAAACAATCCTATTTTGTTTGCAACTAAATCTGATCTTGATGAGTTATCTGCCTCTATTGGACCTTGCTATGCTTTAGTGTGCAAACATGCTTTATATTCCATTGAGGTCGCGTCCATTGCTTTGCCACCTGCTGTTGCTAACCTTTTGCAGGAGTATATGGATGTATTTCCATCGGAGCTACCCCCCGGATTACCTCCTATGCGAGGCATTAAGCACAAGATTGATTTGATTCCGGGGGCGAGCTTGCCAAACCATGCCGCCTACAGGACCAACCTCGAGGAGACTAAGGAAATTCAGCGACAAGTCTAAGACCTTCTGGACCACGGGTATATTCATGAGACCCTTAGTCCTTGTTCTGTTCCTATTCTTTTGGTTCCTAAGAAAGATGGCACTTGGCGCATGTGTGTTGATTGTCGAGCCATCAATAACATTACCATTCGATATCGCTATCCTATTCCTCGTTTGGATGACATGCTTGATGAGTTGAGTGGTTCTATTATTTTCTCCAAGATTGATTTACGTATGGCTTTAGGCGATGAATGGAAAACTGCCTTTAAAACCAAGTTCGGTCCTTATGAATGGTTAGTCATGCCTTTTGGTTTAACTAATGCGCCCAGCACTTTCATGAGATTGATGAACGAGGTTTTATGTGCTTTCATTGGTAAATTTGTGGTGGTTTATTTTGATGATATCCTTATTTACAGCAAGTCATATGATGCACATCTTGAACATTTGCGTGCTGTTTTTAATGTCTTGCACGATGCACGTTTATTTGGTAACCTTGAGAAGTGCACCTTTTGCACTGATCGTGTGTGTTTTCTTGGTTATGTTGTTACATCGTAGGTATTGAGGTGGACGAGGCAAAGATTGTTGCCATCACAAGGTGGCCACTTCCGACTACGATCACGCAGGTTCAAAGTTTTCTTGATCTTGCAGGTTTTTACCGGTGTTTCGTGCGGGATTTCAGCACTATTGCAGCACCTCTCCAGGGGTTGACAAAGAATGGAGTGTCGTTTCAATGGGGACCAGCACAACAACAAGCTTTTGATGCTCTCAAATCGAAGCTCACACAAGCACCGTTGCTGCAACTTCCTGATTTTGATGAGACTTTCAAGCTTGAGTGTGATGCAAGTGGGATTGGCATTGGAGGAGTGCTCATCTAATGAGGTAAACCTGTTGCTTTCTTTAGTGAAAAATTGCATGGTCCTTCGCTGAATTATTCTACATATGACAAAGAACTTTATGCTTTAGTGCGAGTTTTACAAACTTGGCAACATTATCTATGGTCTAAAAAATTTGTCATACATTTGGATCATGAATCTTTGAAGTACCTTAAAGGGCAAGCTAATCTGAACAAACGCAATGCTAAATGGATTGCCTCCCGAGTTTGGGGTTAGTCCCACATTTAACATTTCAGATTTGAAGCCATACTTGGGTGAGAAAGATGAGCTTGAGTCAAGGACGACTCCAATTCAAGAGGGGGAGGATGATGAGGAGATGTCTCCTTTGCATACAATGTAAGGACCAATCACTAAAGCACGTGCACGACAGTTGGATCTCCAGGTACATTCTATCCTTGTCAATTATTTTTCAGAACTTACGCTTGGTTCCATGCATGTTTTATTGATTAGGAACAATGGAGAGGAGCATCAAGGACTTGAAGAAGGCCAAGGAGTCAAGGAGAAGGATCTAGGACGTCCACACCAAGGAGGAGTCCATGTCCAACTCAACTTCAACTCCACCTCGGATTCCAGAACCTGACTTCACCAAAATTGATGCTTTGGCCATATATGGAGTCGGATTTGGACGTTCTATATATGGTTGGAACCAGAATTTCATAGCACTTCCAATGGCACTGGTCCCACCTCAAAATTCCTTCTAAGTCGATAGGAATCGTCGACACAAGTGGGCATCCACAATCTGTCAGGGTGCTGTGTCACCGTTTGTTGGGCCGTTGGCTCATGTACCGTGTTGGAGCCCGTTAGGGTTGCGTCCAGGGGACTTGCATGCCCCTAACTCCTTTTTATTCAGTATCTGTCACCACATTAGGGTTTGGGTTTTGCTTAGATTCAATCTGTCATCGAACAGTATCGCCGTTCATCGGTTTGTGAGACTCCAGCTCGTAATCAAGTCTGTTTGATTGCATCTCTTATTCTTGCTTGTGTTCTTGATTGCGCTTGCAGGGATAAGCCTTCGTGGCGAGGTCATTCATGGGACACGGGTAATAACTAACGGAGCAGTGGTGTAGTGATTGCGAGGTTTTGTTCGTTCGGAGCCTTGGATCATCAACATCGAGTTCTCCACAAATCAAGTTTATCGTACCTCTCGGTAGATCGGAAGTCAACCTCCTATCACATGGGTTGACAAAGAATGGAGTGCCGTTTCGATGGGGACTAGTACAACAACAAGCTTTTGATGCTCTCAAGTCGAAGCTCACATAGGCACCATTGCTGCAACTTCCTGATTTTGAGAAGACCTTCGAGCTTAAGTGTGATGCAAGCGGGATTGGCATTGGAGGAGTGCTCATACAAGGAGATAAACCTGTTGCTTTTCTTTAGTGAAAAATTGCATGGTCCTTCGCTGAATTATTCTACATATGATAAAGAACTTTATGCTTTAGTGTGAGTCTTACAAACTTGACAACATTACCTATGGTCTAAAGAATTTGTCATATATTCGGATCATGAATCTTTGAAGTACCTTAAAGGGCAAGCTACTCTGAACAAACTTCATGCTAAATGGATTGAGTTCATGGAGTCATTTCCTTACATCATTAAATGTAAGAAAGGAAAAGACAATGTGATTGCCGATGCTTTATCTAGACGTTATACCATACTATCCCAACTTTCTCATAAAATCTTTGGTTTAGAGACCACAAAGGGATTATATGCTACTGATTTGGACTTCAAAGATGCTTTTGAAAATTGTAGAGAGGGAAGAACGTGGTAAAAATTTCTGCTGCGTGAAGGCCTTCTGTACCATGCTAACAAGTTGTGTGTTCCAGCTAGCTCCGTTCATCTTTTGCTGTTGCAGGAAGCTCATGGCGGTGGTTTGATGGGACATTTTGGTGTTAGAAAGACGGAGGACATGCTGGCCGCTCACTTCTTTTGGCCACAGATGCGGCATGATGTGGAGCGCTATGTCTCGCGTTGCACCATATGCAACAAAGCTAAGTCTCAACTTAATCCACATGGTCTTTATATGCCTCTTCCTATTTCTCGTGCACCTTGGGAGGATATTTCTATGAACATTATTTTAGGATTTCCTAGAACAAGGAGTGGGAGGGATAGTGTCTTTGTGGTTGTTGATCATTTCTCTAAAATGGCACATTTTATACCTATCACAAGACCGACAGTGCTTCACATGTTGCTGATTTGATCTTTAATGAGGTTGTGCGTTTGCATGGTGTACCAAATACTATTATTTCTAATAGGGATGCTAAGTTTTTGAGCCATTTTTGGAGAACTTTATGGTACAAATTTGGAACAAAGTTGTTGTTTTCTACTACTTGTCATCCACAAACTGATGGGCAAACGGAGGTAGTTAATCGTACCTTGTCTACTATGTTGTGGGCTATTTTGAAAGATAATTTGAGGTTGTGGGAGGAGTGTCAGACCCGGGCCACGGGACTGGGTACATGACGTAGTTTAAAGAGGTCTAAGAGATTAAGTTCGACTTATCTCTTATTCATTCTGTTTATCTCTTATTTATTCCGTTTAAATAGGAGATAAGGCTAACCGATACAGAGGGAATCTACTCGAGATATGTTCTGGTACGATTCCGTAGCTAGTGTTGGTTGGTATCTTTGTAACCCTGGCCTCTCGGATATATAAGGGAGGTCAGGGACCCCTTTAAAAACAGAAGATCATTAGGTCATCCTACACCAAAGGCAATACAAACCACCATACAGGACGTAGCGTGTTACGCATCTTGTGGCCCGAACCTGTCTAAGCTTTGTGTTCCTTGCACCTTCGAGTTCCTGATCTCGGCGTCTCCTCACCCAAAACTTACCACCTTGGGTATACCCCTCGGTGGGCAGCCGGTTAAACACCGACAGCTGGCGCGCCAAGTAGGGGAATGCGTCGGAGATCCACCGGCGAGCTTGATGGCATCGTTCAAATTCATCAGGTCAGTTCCCTCCCAGGGTACGACATTCGTCTTTGGTTCATGGGTCTGCATCGCAGATGGTGTGGGCAATTTTTGGCGATTCCTCGTCGACATGAAGCCAAAGACTCCCGTTGCGGATCTCCGCAGCGACCTTGACAAGTTCGTCGATGGGCTCGACAACTTGCCGCTTCATGCCTCTGCAGCACAGATCGAGATGGAGTCTGCTCCAGTCTTGACTTCTTCTGGTGTTGCGACAACTTCCCCTAGTTTGGACTTGTTCCAATCTAGGGGTCTGCATAACCGATCTCAGCTCGGCTTGTGCGAATCGGCCACTGATCTTCAGGAGGCCAACGTCTCTGGGTCCCTCTCCATGTTAGAGAAGGACCTGGACTTGCTACTCCAGGACGGAAAGTCTGAAGCCACCGCGTGTCGGGGGGCTTCGGGTTGTTTCGGCACCGGTGATCTGGTGGTCACCTCTTTGCCGGAAGGGCGTGTTGTGCACTGGAGGAGCATGATGCTCTCCAATCTACTCGAGGCAGAGGGTCGACTTGTGGCTCACCTCGAGCCCTTGCCCTTTCAAGAAGGCAGGCCATTGGCCACCGCGACGGAGGGGTCGACTGAACTAGTCGACGAAAGCTCTCATGAGCTTTCCTCCCGCCACGTGCTAATGGCCAAAGAAGGCGAGGACGGTGGGGACCTTCCCATCGTCAACTTTGAAGCGATCTCCGAAGATGAGATCACGGCCAACGCCGGTGACGAGAACGACGCCGATCGTGAGGCATGGAGGGCCAGGAACAGGGCCCGCGCAATCCGGCGGAGGAGGGCTAACGAGCGAAGGCGATCTATGCATCGCGAGCTCGACCCTGAGTTTGCTGCCGTAAGCGAGCGGGGTTTTAGGACTCCGGTGGCCAACATCGCCAGGGTAACGGCCATCCTCGAGCGCAGCCATGATCTGGAGGTGCGTCAGGCACTCCTTTATGCACAGAGGGCCTAGATCCAACTGGATCAGCACAACCCGGCGTCCACCATCAGGGAGGAGCGCGTGGGGGAGAGCCGGAGCCAGGCTCACAGCCGAACGGCTGGCGGCCGTCCTCGACACCAGCTCAGTAATGACAACGCTCACGGGAGCCAAGCCCCTGGCGGGAGGCGGCAGCCACCGCAAGGGGGTCAACCGCGACAGGCCAATCATCGACTTCCTCCAGAGGACCTGCGCCAGCACATCAATGAAGGTCGCGATGTGCGGACCGTGATCTCCTCCAGGCGCAAGGTCCGCGAAGAAGTCGAAACTGAAGGTACTGAGTGTAGCGACCGGTTCCCTACTTTTTCTGCTCGTTTCAGCAGCTACACGTATCCAGAGGGCTTCAAACCGATTGGCATTACCAAGTATGATGGCAAGCAAGCCCCTCAGTAGTGGCTCCGTTGCTACTCCACGGCCATTGAGGTCGTAGGGGGTTCGAACATTACCAAAGTCGTCTATTTTCCGATGGCTTTGGACCCTGCGCCGCTCACATGGCTGGAAAGCCTCGACAGCAACTCCATCGACTCCTGGGAACGCCTCAAGAAAGTCTTCATCGACAACTTCCAGGGAGCGATTGCTCGTGCAGGTACTCGTCATGATCTTGCTCAGTGTAAGCAGGAACGTAATGAGCTTCTGCGGTCCTACAGACGTCATTTCTTCGACATTCGCGCTACCATCGCCAACATCTCGGAGGATGACATCATCGATTGTTTCTACAACGGCATCACCGACCCGGGCATATACAGGGATTTCGGGCGGAATAGGCCGAAGACTGTTGCGGGCCTTCGTGATATGATGCACGATTGGTCCGAGCAGGAGGAGAAGATGCGGGAGCGGTTTCTGCAGCGTCAAGACAGCAATCTGCGGCGCCCAAACGACAACCGCAACGACAAAGGCCAGCGGGACTTTTCGGGTCCACCCCGGAAACGAAAGCCAGATGATGTCATCACGGCTATCGATCGTCCTTCGCGGGGCAAGAAGTCGAATACGTAGGAGGAGTTTGAGAAGCTCCTGCAGAAGAAGTGCCCATGGCATCCGGGTGCCAGCCACGCCGCCATCGACTGCTATCACATTCGGAGGACGTTCAGCAACTCCGGTGGCGGAAAGAAGAACAAGAAGAATGCTGACAAAGAACCCGAGGATGATGATCAAGAGGATCACGGGCGCAACCCGAAGTTTCAAGATGCTTCAAAGGTTGTCAACGTCATCTTCGGGGGAGACGAGGATTTTGGTTCCAGGCGGGATCAGAAGCTGCTTCTCCGGGAGATTTTGTCCATCGAGCCGGCGGTACCACGACCACTCCGTTGGTCGGAGGTCCCCATCTCATTCTCCCATGACGACCAGTGGACGAGCTTTTCGGAGCCCGGTAAGTTCCCCTTGGTCCTGGATCCTGTGGTGGCGGAGGTCAAGCTCACCAAGGTCCTCATCGATGGCGGGAGTGGGCTCAATCTCATCTTCGTCAGCACTTTGAAGAAAATGGGCCTGGATTTCAAGGACATGCTGGCTCCCAGCAAGTCTCCCTTTTACGGCATCGTCCCAGGTAACGCGGCACATCCGCTGGGTATGGTTGTCCTCCCAGTCACCTTCGGCACGCGGGAGAACTATCGTACCGAGTTCATCAAATTCGAAATAGCTAACTTCGAATCTTCTTATCATGCCATATTGGGTCGTCCGACACTTGCCAAGTTCATGGCAGTGCCGCATTACGTCTATCTGCTTCTTAAGATGCCAGGACTCGGTGGAGTACTCACCCTCCGTGGCGACTTGAAGAAATCCTACGACTGCAATCAGGAGGCGATCCAATACGCTTCGACTACTCGCGTGCCAGATGCTTCGGGAGAAGTACTCGCGGCCGCGCAGCAGCTCTCCCAGTCCGGGCTGGAGATTCCTTCCAAGAAGGCCTGCAAGTCGAGCATCCAGTCGACTAATGATGTGGCCGTCAAGACGATCCAGCTTCAGGAGGGAGATTCATCTAAGACCGCTGTCATCGGTGCGGGCTTAGGTGACAAATAGGAACTCACGCTCGTCAGCTTCCTTCGGGCTAACCGAGACATATTCGCATGGAAACCAGCGGATATGCCAGGGGTGCCCAGGGAGTTGATCGAGCATGCTTTGAATGTACACCCGAAGGCTACGCCCAAAAAGCAACGCCTGCGAAGGTTTGCCCACGACAAATGTGAGGCTATTAAACGGGAGATCGCTAAACTTCTCGTGGCTGGATTCATTAAAGAAGTAATCCATCCAGAGTGGGTAGCGAATCCCGTTCTTGTAAAGAAAAAGAACAACGAATGGAGAATGTGTGTCGACTACACCGTTCTCAATAAGCACTGCCCAAAGGATCACATCGGGCTCCCGCGTATTGACCAGGTCGTTGATTCGACGGCTGGTTGTGTCCTTCTCTGTTTTCTTGATTGTTACTCAGATTATCATCAGATCGCGCTCAAGGAGGAGGACCAAATCAAGACAGCGTTTATCACCCCGTACGGGACATATGCTTACAAAACCATGTCCTTCGGGTTGAAAAACGCAGGAGCAACATACCAGCGTGCGATCCAGATGTGCTTCGCAGATCAGCTGCACCGGAATGTTGAGGCCTATGTGGATGACGTGGTCGTCAAGACCAGGGATTCCGATAACTTGATCGCAGATTTGGAAGAAACATTTAGCAGTCTGCGCAGATTTCGGTGGAAACTCAATCCCACCAAGTGCGTTTTTGGAGTACCTTCAGGGAAATTGCTCGGGTTCATCGTCAGCAACCGGGGCATCGAAGCGAACCCTGTAAAGATCACGGCCATCACTGATATGGAGGCTCCGGCCACAATCAAGGATGTGCAGAAGTTAACAGGTTGCATGGCGGCCCTGAACAGGTTCATCTCCCGACTCGGGGAGAGAGGACTACCTTTCTTCAAGCTCTTAAAACGCCAAGACAAGTTCCAATGGACGGAAGAGGCCGAGCGGGCTCTACAAGACTTGAAAACTCACCTTCAGTCACCTCCAATCCTTACGGCACCGTTGCCCGAGGAGGATCTACTACTTTGCATTGCGGCGTCAACCCATGTTGTCAGCAGTGCTATTGTAGTCGAGCGAGGCGAGGAAGGCCATGCGTTTGGAGTGCAGAGGCCTGTCTACTTCGTCAGCGAGGTCCTCTCCGAATCCAAGGTACGGTATCCAGCTGTTCAAAAGCTCTTGTATGCAATCTTAATCAAATCAAGAAAGCTACACCATTACTTCGATGAGTACAAGATCACTGTAATCACGAACTTCCCGCTGGCGGATATTCTTCATAATCAAGATGCCACGGGGCGCATATCCAAGTGGGCAGTGGAGCTGGGGGCTTTGTCAATCGACTTCAAGCCACGCACTGCAATCAAGTCACAGGCTCTAGTCGACTTCATGGCTGAATGGAGGGAGAATCAAGTCCCAACCCCAGTGGACAAGCCAGAGCACTGGACCATGTATTTTGATGGGTCCCTCAAGCTCGACGGCGGCGGCGCTGGTGTTCTGCTTATTTCTCCACGAGGTGAACAGTTGAAATATGTCCTTCAGATCCTGTGGGCGGTATCCAACAATGAAGCCGAGTATGAAGCTTTGCTTCACGGGCTTCGTTTGGCGATATCACTAGGGATCAAGCGACTACTTGTATATGGCGACTCTCTTCTTGTTGTTCAGCAGGTCAACAAGGAATGGGACTGCAACAAGGAGACAATGGATGCTTATGTACAGGAAGTGCGCAAATTGGAAAGCAATTTCTCCAGCCTGGAGGTTCATCATGTATTGCGGGAGCACAATGTTGGCGCGGATATCCTGTCCAAACTGGGGTCCACGCGTGCCCAGGTCCCGTCGGGAGTCTTCGTCCAGGAGCTCAAGCAGCCATCCATCAAGTCTTCTCCGCAGGTAACCATCGACGTGGGTCCCCAACAACCCGATCGAGAGGTTATCGTGCTGGAAGGGGACTGGCGAGAGGCTTTTATCGACTTCATTCGAGATCAACGGCTACCAGCGGGAATCGACGCCAAGAGCGCAGAAGCGGCACGCGTCTTTCGAAGAAGCAAGGGCTTCGTCCTAGTAGACAGCAAGCTCTATCGGCGTGGCGCTCGGTCAGGAGTTCTCATGAAGTGCGTCACAAAGGAAGATGGTTACGACATACTGCGGGAGATCCACGAAGGCGTCTGCGGCAACCACGCAGCTTCAAGAACGCTGGTGGGGAAAGCATACAGGACCGGTTTCTGGTGGCCCACCGCAGTAACCGACGCGGAGGATCTCGTGCGCAGGTGCAAATATTGTCAATTCTTTGGCAAACAGATGCATGTTCTAGCTCACAGCCTCATCACCTTACCGCCATCCTGGCCTTTTGCCTGTTGGAGTCTTGACATGATCGGGCCCTTTACGACGGCGCCAGGCGGTTTCACCCATGTTCTGGTGGCTATCGACAAGTTTACTAAGTGGATCGAGTACAAGCCGATAGCCAAGCTCACGCCAGATCGGGTCGTCGACTTCATCTCAGATATTTTGCATCGTTTTGGCTTCCCCAACACCATCATCACGGACTTGGGATCAAACTTCACGGCGAACCAGTTCTGGGAGTTCTGCGAGAATGCTTGCATCGAAGTTAAATATGTCTCAGTCGCACACCCAAGGGCCAATGGACAAGTCGAAAGGGCGAACGGCTTGATAATTGACGGCCTCAAGAAGAGATTATATGATGAAAACAACAAAAAGGGAGGCAAGTGGGTGCATGAGTTGCCGCATGTCGTCTGGGGGCTTCGGACCCAACCGTCCAAAGCCACAGGGCAAACGCCTTTCTTTCTCATATACGGATCTGAGGCTATTTTACCAGCCGACATCATGTGGAAGTCTCCCAGGGTCGAAATGTATAACGAAGGCGAGGCGGACGAGGCGAGGCAGTTAGAGCTCGATTCTGTGGAAGAAGTTCGCTACACCGCTCTCATTCAATCAGCCCGATACCTGCAGGGGATCCGTCGATATCATGATCGCAACGTCAGGGAGCGGTCGTTCACCATTGGTGATTTGGTTTTGCGTCGCATTCAGGACGAATCCGGCCTGCACAAGCTCAACTCAAGATGGGAAGGACCGTTCATCGTCAAGCAGGTCACACGACCAGGGTCATATCGACTACAATGTCCCGAGGGTTATGACATCCTGAATTCCTGGAACATTCAGAACCTGCGCAAGTTCTACCCATAAGAAAATACTCGGTGATATCCGAATCCCCGGGGGCGTGGAAGATCTCTTTTCCTCGAAACAATTTGGAGGCTGTATGCCACAATATTAGGGTTATACACTCCTTCACAGGCGCACGATGGCCACGGTCACGTGCAAACACTTGTGTAAATCGACTACTTGTCGTGAATGATACGAAGGTTATGGCCACATTCATAACTTATCGACTTCATTTTTCGACGGAACCCTCTTCTCCGATCAAATCCGCTCCATATCAGTTTTCGCCGCGACCCTGGATGGTCGCACGCGACAGCAGTCGCATTTTCCCAACACAATCGATCCATTCGATTGGTTCATACCCAGGTTGTTGGATAAACTCATATAAAGAGCTACCTCGACTACATCCTGTGTGGTCGTACCAGAGTAGTCTCGGTTCTGCCAAGAGCACGGCACAACAGCGGCGATGCCCGCATTTGCTCCCAACAAGTCCGATCCGTCCGTCCGGATCCCACTTAACTTGCGGAGCACGCTCATATAAGGAGCGACCCTGACTACGTCCAGAGTCAATGCACTCGGAGTAGCTCTGCCTTAAGCATGGCAAATGCGCGATGATGCTCGCATTTCTTCCTAACAAGTTTAGACCTGCTCGATCGAGTTATGGCTAATTTGTTAGACGAGTCCTAGCTACCTTTTGGGTCGTTGCACCCAGGGTAGCGTCTACTACTTACGCCTTGTGAGCCGGGATGCCAACCCAGCCTAGGCACATACACAAGTAGAGATATCAAAGGAAACCATATATATACAAGGAAGCGGATACTTGTTTTCAGTACCCTAATCATGCATTACACCTTGAACTATGTGTTCTGATACAGGTTGGGCCTCTACGAGGTATCTGTCGAATTGCTCCTCGGTGCAGTCCGCCGCCATGCCTTGGGCAAATATCTCCAGCTTCGCGCCCGGCAGGAAGGACTTCACGATTGAGAGGGCATTGTTGACACACATGACAGGTGCCTCGGACAGGAGCTTCATTACTTTCTCTGGGGCCTCACGGAGACGCTCTAGCAGGGTCCGGGGGTTTGCTTCGACTTCTCCTGGTGGATCCACCACGTCCACCAGCTCCCGGGCGGCCCCCCTGAGGTCTTTGAGCTCCTCGCCTAGCGTCTTGATTCGCTAAAGGTTGTCGACGAACTGTCGCTCAGTGTCGCCGATCACCTTCTGCATCCTCTCGACGTCATCTGTACGGCGATACAGCAGGTTCTTCACGTCAGTAAGTAGCTCTTCTTTGCTCATTAAGGTTCTCCTAAGCTCTGTGGTGGCAAGCTTTTCAGAACCCAAGGTGAGTCATACAATGCAAAGTACCCAAGGGAAGCAACGGTTTACCTTGGTGCGCCTTCTTTTGCTCTCTAAGCTGCTCCTTATGCGCCTCGAGCTCCTTCTTCTGCTCCTCGAGTTGTTGCTGGAGCTCGGCGTTGACCTCCCTGAGAAGCACGTTCTCCGACTCTTCATTGTCAAGGCGCCTCCTCAGGACAGCAAGTTCCTTACGGTCGCAGGCAATGGCCTTAAATTCCTCTGCTTGCTTCCGGGAGTGAGCGATCATACTCTGCAAAAAGGGGAAGTCCAGATAAGCAATTCGATATATTCTCTGGTAGTACAGTCTTCAGGCCTCACCATGGCAAGGTCATGCGCATTCTTGAGGATCTCTATGTTGCCGTCTGACAACAGCTGGTCACCCGCCAGGTCGGCGGCGACGGCATCCTGACAGCCTAACTCAGCCAGCTGCGGCTCATCGGGTCTCCCGGAGGTGCCCACGACTTCTTCATTGTCAGCTGCTGCGCACCTGCAATCACAAAGGTTTTCAGCATACAGCATGTTGATCCCGGCAGCTAGCCGGGGTGGTCAGATGCTCACCTGCGCCATCCGTTGGAGCGGCGCCAGGGGCCTCGACCTGCTTCTCGCCACTGGCCACGGCCTCGACTTGTTGGAGCTCGGGAGGCGGCAGGTCGGGCAGCGTTGTGTCTATCCCAGGGACTGGCTCCGCGGGCCCTGACCCTTCGGGGGCCAATGCCTCGGGGGCCGACGCAGCGGCGACTGGCCCAGCACTTGATGATTCCTCCCGGGTCGAGGACCGGGGGCTGGGGCAGTCGAAGTTGGCGTCAGCTGGAGGTCCGCGGCACTTGCAGCACTAATGAAGTCGAAGTTAGTCAACACATAAGTAGAAAGATCAAATCGTTTGCAGTGCAACAAGAGGCAGACTTACAGTACAGATTTCTTCTTAATGGCCTTCTTCATTCGCACGGCCCGATGCGGCGTCCCCGTTATTGGCGGCGGGGTTTCACCAGCTTGTGGCGTGGTCCCCGCCACACGATGGTGACGCGGCAGCGGCCGGGGGCTCGTCTCTTCTTCTTCGGCCCAGCTCGGGCGAGGGACGCGGAAGGACTACAGGAGGATGTCATAAGTACGACTCAGAGTTAAGGTACCGTATTACAACAAACCGATAGACTCTTACCCGGTGGATTCAAGTTATTGCGCCTTGCGCTTGCGCACCAGTCGATGGCCTTGCGGCACCAGCGGCAAAGCGCCGGTCAACTCCACGCTCTGTTCGGAGGAGTTGTCCCGGCGCGTTTCTCCTTCGGCTCCTTCTCCCGCCTGCGAGCCCACGCCTTCGGTGGACTCGCTGCTGCGTTGAGCTGCAGCAAGGCGAGCCCTCTTGGCTTCAGCGGCAGCAGAGGGGAGGAGGTGGTCCGGTCGGGGGACGTCAGGTCACGGCGGGTAGCTGCGGTATAGCTCCGTGTGTCCCTGCAGAAAGTTCTTCAGTTAAGTAACGAAGCAAAAGTGGTTATCTTCAGCAAAAAGAAGTCAAATACTTACTGGTTTGGGCGGATTCCGTGCGGAAAACAATATGGGGCACGTACGGCACGGCGTCCACGTCTAGCAGCACCCACTGAACTCGCTGGGAGCGCGACTTCATCTGGCAAATCCTCTGCGCACATGCGAGAAGGATCAGCGGGGCCTGTGTACTCGAATCCCAGGCGATGCGCTGCTGGATGGGTTGGACGCGATGTTTGTAAAATGCGAACATGACGGAGGCACCGGTCACTCCCTTTTCTTCTGTGCCTCAATGACGTCCAGCAGCTCTTTGACTTGGTCCATCTTCCCGCCGGAGGGTTCAAGGTTCCATTCTCCCCTCACTACAGGTGGTCTGTTCGACTTCGTCGGCAGATGGGGAGCATGGTTTTCCGATGTAAAACCAATGGTTTTTCCATCCAGGAAGGTTAGAGGGGAATTTGTATGTGAGATATTTGTCGCCGACCTGCTGACGCAGTTGGATGCCGGCGCCCCCACAACGGAAAGGCTCTTGGAGGTGGGCTGTGGTTTGATACGGAAGAGGAAGCGGAAAAGATCCCAGTGGGGTTCGATTCCAAGAAAAAGCCTCGCAGTAATAGATGAAAATTGAAATGTGGCAAATAGAATTTGGGTTGAGATGGTGAAGCTCAAGCCCGTAGTAATACAGAAGGCCTCGAAGGAGGAACAAGAGGGAGGGCCAATCCCCGTTCGGCAAAATGGAGAAATGTGACGATTTCATCAACATTTTCCATGGGAAAAGGTTCGCGGTAAGAGGGGCGCCAATTGACAAGGGTCTTTTCTTGCAGCAACCCCTCGGAAACTAGGTTCTTAAGGTGGTTGAGGGAGCACTTACTGTGTGACCACTCTGCGGTTGAAGGCTGCGCCTCCTTCTTCTTCTCTTCGATCTCTGCTTTCTTGGGCGCCATCTCCGATTCGCTGGCCACGAGATGCTCGGGGCTGCGGGAGAGTGGCGGGGAGGTTGGAGCGGGAGGATCTCCTTGGGGATGGCGGCGGCGCTTGGCTCAGATTGGGGATTTTGGTGGCTTTTGGCGGAATGCGGATTGAAAGTGCGGTTTTTTCCCTACTTTGTCGCGGGGTTAAATAACCAGCGGGGGGAAAAGTTACTGTTCCGAAGTTCAGGAGTCACTTCCGAGAATATTCCGCAGTCGAGGGGTCATTTGGTGATTGTTTGGATTGAATATTCGATTAACCATTTTTCAGGGTTAGTTAGCCCGAAAAAAGGGGTTTCTCGAATTAATAATCTAATACCATCATCTATACCATCATTTTGGTAATTTCGCAAGTTGTCATTTTTAGCCTGCATGCCACGGTTGTTGGATCCTTATCTCCAAATTTTGTGGGATTTGGATTCAAGGCTCGGGGCTGCGGGATACATGGCATCGACTACTTATTTTTCAAATTTTTTGAAGGATAAGTAGGATTGCAGATTAATGGGACCCTCAGCCTGATTCTCCGATTCAACCTAAGGTCGGGGGCTACTCCATATGGAGTGCGATTTTTCAATCGCACACCATAGTAGAAATAAAATTCGGGGCATGAGCACCTCATAGCTTCGATGCAGCCAAGAAAGTACTCGAAGGGGGATTTCAAGACGAAGCTTCAGAAGAAGATAGAGACTACTTCGAAAGTACTCGATAAGCTGCAGTACTCAGCTACGAAGAGCTCGGGGGCTTGTCAGACCCGGGGCCAGGGACTGGGTACATGACGTAGTTTAAAGAGGTCTAAGAGATTAAGTTCGCCTTATCTCTTATTCATTCTGTTTATCTCTTATTTATTTCCGTTTAAATAGGAGATAAGGCTAACCGATACAGAGGGAATCTACTTGAGATATGTTCTGGTACGATTCCTTAGCTAGTGTTGGTTGGTATCTTTGTAACCCTGGCCTCTCGGATATATAAGGGAGGTCAGGGACCCTTTAAAAATAGAAGATCATTAGGTCATCCTACACCAAAGGCAATACAAACCACCATACAGGACGTAGGGTGTTACGCATCTTGCGGCCCGAACCTGTCTAAGCTTTGTGTTCCTTGCACCTTCGAGTTCCTGATCTCGGCATCTCCTCACCCAAAACTTACCACCTTGGGTATACCCCTCGGTGGGCAGCTGGTTAAACACCGACAAGGAGAGTTTGCCACATATTGAGTTTGCTTCTAACAGATCTATTCACTCCACAACCAAGTTAAGTCCATTTATGGTAGTATATGGTTTCAATCCTTATCCTCGAATAGATTTGCTACCTTTACCATCTTCTGAAATTGTGAACTTAGATGTTACACAACGTTCTGAATTTATTCTTAAGTTGCATGAAACTACTAAGTTGCAAATTGAAAAATGAATGAAAGATATTGAATTGCTGCTAGTAAAGGTAGGAAGGAGGTAAAATTGGAATCCAATGATTTGGTGTGGGTTCATTTGAGAAAAGATAGGTGTCCGGATTTGAGAAAGTCCAACCTCATGTAACGTGCCGCTGGACCTTTTAAGGTTCTTGCGAAGATAAATGACAATGCATATAAACTTGAGTTGCCTCCCGAGTTTGGGGTTAGTCCCATATTTAACATTTCAGATTTGAAACCATACTTGGGTGAGGAAGATGAGCTTGAGTCGAGGATGACTCCAATTCAAGAGGGGGAGGATGATCAGGACATCTCTCCTTTGCATACAATGCAAGGACCGATCACTAGAGCACGTGCGCGACAGTTGGATCTGCAGGTACGTTCTAACCTTGTCAATTATTTTTTAGAACTTATGCTTGGTTCTATGCATATTTTATTGATTAGGAACAATAGAGAGGACCAGCAAGGACTTGGAGAAGGCCAAGGAGTCAATGAGGAGGAGCTAGGACGTCCACACCATGGAGGAGTCCAGTTCCAACTCGACTTTGACTCCACCTCGGATTTCAGAACCTAACTTCACTAAAATTGATGCCCTGGCAACATACAGAGTTGGATTTAGACGTTCTATATATGGTTGGAACCAGAATTTTATAGAGCTTCCAATGGCACAGGTTCCATCTAAAAATTCCTTCCGAGTCGACGGGAATCGTCAAAACAAGTGGGCATCCAGAATTTGTCATGGTGCTGTGTCACCATCTGTTGGCCCGTTGGCCCGTGTACCGTGTTGGAACCCATTCGGGTTGCGTCCAGGGGACTTGCATGCCCCTAACTCCTTTTTATTCAGTAGCCATTGCCATATTAGGGTTTGGGTTTTGCTTAGATTCAATCTGTCATCAAACAGTTCGCCGTTCATCGGTTTGTGAGACCCCATCTCGTAATCAAGTTTGTTTGATTGCATCTCCTGTTCTTGCTTGTGTTCTTGATTGCCTTCATGGTGAGGTCATTTGTGTAACACGCGTGATAACCAATGGAGTAGTGGTGTCATGATTGCGAGGTTCCATTCGTTCGGAGCCCTAATTCATCGACGTCGAGTTCTCCACCAATCAAGTTTACCGTACCTCTCGGAAAATCGGGACTCATCCTCCTATCATCTTGTAGCACCTGGTTTGCCTCCTCGGTCCACTTGAACTTGTCATGGTGCTTGAGCAACTTGAAGAAGGGTAGTCTCCTTTCTCCATGTCGGGAGATGAATCGGTTCAAATCTGCCATGCAGCCAGTGAGCTTCTGGATGTCCTTGATCATCTTTGGAGCTTCCAAGGCTATGATGGCATTAATCTTCTTTGGATTTGCTTCGATCCTGCGGTGACTGACAATGAACCCAAGTAGTTTGCCTTGAGGCACGCCAAAGACGCACTTTGTCAGGTTGAGCTTCCATCGAAACCGTCACAAGCTGTTGAAAGTCTCCTCGAGATCAGCGATGAACTCATCATGGTATCTAGTCTTGATGACCACATCATCCACGTAAGCTTCAACGTTGCAGTGTAGTTAGTCCGCAAGGCAAAGTTGGATGGCCCGTTGATAGGTGGCTCCTGCATTCTTCAACCCGAAAGACATTGTAGTATAAGCATATGCTCCGAAGGGGGTGATGAACGCTGTTTTGATCTGGTCCTCCTTGAGAGCTATCTGATGATAGCCTGAGTAGCAGTCGAGGAAGGAGAGCAAGACGCTGCCAGCCATGGAGTCGATGACTTGGTCGATCCGTGGGAGCGTGAAGAGGTCCTTCGGGCAGTGTTGATTGATATCAGTATAATCCACACACATCCTCCATTCATTATTATTCTTTTTTAGTACAAGTACAGGGTAAGCTAACCACTCGGGGTGGTAAACTTCTTTAATAAAACCAGCCGCGAGTAGTTTTACTAGCTCTTTCTAGATGGCCTCCCTCTTATCGGGGGTGAACCATCATAGTCGTTGCTTTTTCGGAGTGGCTTTAGGGTCAACTTTTATGCAATGCTCAATCAACTCCTTGGGCACCCCTAGTATATCTGCTGGTTTCCATATGAATATGTCCCGGTTAGCCCTAAGAATGTTAATGAGCACACTTTCCTATTTGTCGCCTAACCCTCCCCTGATCAAAGTGGTCTTGGATGGGTCACCTTCTTGCAGCTTGATGGTCTTGATGCTAACATCACTGGGTTGGGTCTAACCCTCGATTGGCTAGGCCGATGGTTGGAGCTCCATCTCTGTGTTGGTCAGCTTCAGCACGGCTGCGAGTACTTCCGTAGGCGGCTCTGGCACACGTGAAGTCATGGCGTACTCGATTGCCTCCTAGTCGCAGTCGTACGACTTCTTCAGGTCACCATGGAGTGTGAGTACACCTGTCTTGCCTGGCATCTTGAGTAGCAGGTAGACGTAGTGGGGCACGGCCATTAATTTGGCTAGTGCTAGCCTGCCAAGGATGGCATGGTACGATGTGTCGAAATCTGCCACCTCGAACTTGATGTACTTGGTGCGATAGTTGTCTTTTGTCCCAAAGGTGACTGGCAGGACCACTGACCCGAGTGGTGTAGCCGCGTTACCCGGGATGGTGCCGTAGAAAGGAGCTTTGCTACGAGTGAGCATCTTGGAGATGTCCAGTCCCATCTTCTTGAGAGTACTCGCGAAGAGCACGTTGAGGCCGCTCCCACCATCGATGAGTACTCGGGTGAGCTGTGAGCCTGCAACGACAGGGTCTAGGACGAGTGGGAATTTTCCTAACTTGAAGAAGCTGGTCCATTGATCATCCCTAGAAAAGGAGATCGGGACCTCGCTGTATCTCAGAGGCCTTGTTGTGGCTGGCTCCACAGAGAGTATTTCACGCAAGGTTAGCTTCTGCGCGCGCTTGGAGGGGAATCCACTGTCTCCACCGAAGATGATGTTGATGATGTTTTTTGGATCCTGGAAGTCTTGATCCCCTGACTTGTCACCTTCTTTGTCATCCGCCTTGTCCTTTCACTTTCTTGCTTGATGGAGGGGTGGTGCGTTGAGTGATTTGTGGATAGTGACGCACTCGAAGAGCGTGTGCTGCCACTTCGGGTGTATCGGGCATTGCTTGTGCATGACTTGCTCGTATTCCGAGTGGTTGTTCCCCGACTTCTTGCCACGCGGGTTGCGCTCGACAGCCGCAACTTCATGGTCTGGCTTGCGCTTTCGGGTGTTCCCCGAGTGGTTCCACTGGCTTTTGTCGAAGTGGTCGTTGCCATTGCCTTGCTTATCGTGGTTGCGCTTGGGGAAGCAGGCATTTTCATCATCCTCCTGGTTGGCCAACCTTGCCATCATGTCACGCAGCTCCACAGCAGCAGTCAGGTGGCTGCGCTGAAGTCATGGTACATGTTCTTTGTGAAGAGGCCGTGTTGGAAGCAACGGATGGCGTCCTCATCGGTGATGTTGGCGCGCTTCTCAAAGAAACATCATGTCTAAGACCTCAGGGTCTCGTTCATCTCCTGCTTCACCTGGGACACGTCGTGGCGAGTCCCCGCCTTGATCATGGATCCTTGGAAGTTGTCGATGAAGGCTCGCTTGAGGTCCTCCCATGAGTCGATGGAGTTTGGCTTGAGGCTTCCCAGCCACGTGAGGGGCATGGGCTCCAGAGCCACTGGGAAGTAGAGAGCTTTTGTAGAGTTGGATTCCCCTATAACTTCAATGGCAATGGAGTAGGAATGAAGCCACTGGCGCGTTTCCTGCTTACCGTCATACTTGAGGATTCCGACTGGTTTGAAGTCCTTGGGGTAGGACTTGTTAGTGATGCTAGTGGTGAAGGCGGGGAAGTGGTCACTGTCGTCATCGCCGTGGTACCTGCCCGAATGGTCCCTTCTCCTCACTTTAATAACAAGCTGCGCGTTGCGGCCCTCGTTGATTTTTTGCCTGAGGTCGACCGTGGGAGCATCATGGAGGTTGGCCTCGAATGGATCATGGCCATGGTGCTTTGCCCCGTGCTGGTTGCGAGGGGGTTGTTGTACTTCTTGTTCATTGTTGCCACGAGCTGATGGGTGGCCATCATTGCACTGGTGGTTGTCATTCGTCCGACTCCCGTGGCCTCCTCCAGGGGTGCGACTGACCAGCGCGGTATCACCATAGTGCTCAGACCTCTAGAGCTGGTTTCGAGTCCTTTTATTCAAAATATTTGAATTACAAAGGTAACTCTTAAATTTTACTAGGGGTTAAAGTGTAAGAATAATAGTCATCATTGCATAACATAAAACTTGCAATTAAGTCCAAAAATATATAAAATTTACCCTAATAAGGACAAAAACTTTATAAAGTTTGAATTAAGTCCAAAGTTTTAAAATAAAGCTCTATCCTTTGAGTTTTTGAATTTGAACCCTAAATAAAAGTTGTAGGTTTTGAAAAGTTCTACAATTCCTGTTTTGACCATTTTCTCATTTGAGATATAAAATAGTGAGAAAATCTTGTTTTACATCAAGGACCCTGGAATTTTTGAAATTTCACATCAGCCCCTGGCACCCCCCCCTTCTTCTTCCTCTGCTTCTCTCTCTACCGCGCAGCCGCGCCGCCGTGCCGCACCGCCCCACCGCCCGACCGAGCCGCCACCTCGCCGTCGCTGTGGCCAGCACCTCAGCAGCCTATAAAGCTTTCTCTTTTCTTGCCCAGGAGCTTCCTGAGCTCACTCTTGTGCTATTTCACCACTTCATAAGCGCAGAGCAAGATCACAGCCTCGAATCCACCATCGCCGCCTATTCTTCATCTCCGGTGAGCTCTGCTCACCGTGGGCAGCCGCCGTCAGCCTGCCCCTGCTCAAATTGATCCCCGAGCAAGCTTCCTCATCGCCTACCAGTGCTCCCCGAATCTACCCCAACGTCAATCCCCCACTAGATCGCCCTACCGACGCTCGCCGTCGAGGTTCTTCTCCGCCGCCGTTCGGCTCACCGCCGATCCACCGCTCCAGTCGTTCCCCACCCTCGACAAGTGTACCACCCAAACCACATCACCCTGGCGCAGCTCATAGACCACACCCCCACCCATCTTTGATCTCCAGCACGCCAGAACACCACCACCATAGTCGAGCTCCATCGCCGATACCTCGGGTCATCGTCATTCCACCCCCTCCGGTCGACCCCGACCTTCACATCACCCCCAGCAAGGTCCGCTCTAGCCCCCTAATCCTTCCTGGCCGGTTCCCCCTCACCGCCGGCGACCACCGTCGCAGGAATTCGGCCGGCGAGTCTCGGCTTATCTTCCCCGGCGAGCCAGGGACTCGATTGCAATAATCTAAATCTTTCTGAGGGCCTGGCTACAAGATTCCAGTCCCTCCCTTCAATTCAAATCAGTGATCTTTAGAAATTTGTAAGAATTTGTAGGAAATTCAGAAAAATATCAAACCAGTTTTGTTTGAATCCTTGAAGTAAACTCTAAAAATTTTGTGTTATAGCCTTGAGCTGAATGAGTGAATATTTTGAATTAGAATAAATATTAGGAAATAGGTGCACTAATTAGATCTCTTGATCCATAGCTATGCTGTTGTTGAAATTTGAAACATAGGATGTGTGTCTCATGTATAGCTTTATGTAAAATTTGTAGACTCAGAACTGTTTCCTAACTATGATGTTTAAGTGTCTTTGTTTTATATTGATGAAAATTTAGGATTTATTCCAGGGTGAATCTGTTAGTGTTTATAGCTGAAAATTTTACTCTAACTTTCGTGCAGCATGTGTAATCTATGATAAAATTTTGAATATCAGTAGCATAGAGTAGCTTGAGTTATGAATTTAGGCTTAGATTCAAAGATAATTCTTGAATAATAGTTCTATACTTATGAAAATTTATGAAATTAAATTAGAGTGTTTCTTTTCCGTAGTCTAACATGTTCACAAAATTGCAGCACAAGATCTAGTGTAGAACTTTTGATATAAATAGGTCTTAATATAATAGTGTTGTTTTTGTTTATTTTTGTAGTGCAGTTTCTGTAACGATAAAATCTTGATAAATTTGTAGTAGCTTAGATACAGATCAACTTGTCCCTAGTAAAAATTTCCACTTCATTTCTGCAGTAGTTTGATCTGTAAAAATAATTCATGTTTTATGTTTGTTTTCGTTACAACATTTGTTATGAGTTATCTAGTAAATAAAATATTCTAAAAATTTTGGGATAAGATTATATCAATTAGATTTATTTATACTAATTTTTTTATAGCATTAGTAATCATTCCTAACTTAGGGTTTTATTATTTGACCAAGAATTAAAATAATAACCCCAACTCTTATTGAATGAGTAATTTAGTTAATTAAATCAACTAACGATATTTAATGAATAGATTAGAGTCTTTTCCATGTGTTTAATGTCATTAGTTTGATTATTTAGAGTAACTAGGTAGGTTATCTGATGAAATTAAGTAATGTAATTTAATACTCAATAAATGACTGCCCGTAGAAGAAGTTTAATTAACTTGTTGGATTGCAACTTTATCTTGAAATGAAATGAAAGTGTATGCATTTCCTCAACTGTGATGTTTGCATATCATATAGACTCGACAACTCCCGCTGATGGAGATTACCAGCTGATCCCGGAACCAGAAGAAGAAATTTCTGAAGACCCCGGGAACATCACCAGAGATCTAACAGAAGCCCCGAACCCCGGTTCGGAAACTTTTAGTGTTGACATCTCTGACCCCAGCCTCACCAGCGAAGGCAAGCCCCGGACATAAACCGCTATTTTTACTACACTGCAGTTTATATATACTTGTGCATTTAAGTTTCCAGGAATTGTATTGAAACCTTAGTTGCATATTCATAGGAACCTATGTATTGAATACTAGAACCTGAGTCCGACTAGCTGCTAAGCTAATAGGACCGGTAGAAGTCGAGTGATTTCCTGTCACTCGCGAGCTTTATAGGAGTTGCAATGTTTACATTCCTGCAACCACTATAAGGATGACGGACGGGGTTGTGATTATGATTCATGACCTTGGCAAAAACTCCATCTGTGTTGATGAAAATTTGACAAGGTCGCCGTGTGTGGTAGCGGTGGTTAAGCATTTGAAAGTACTAGCCACATGCCACGAAATATGGTAAGCGGTAAGCCTAGTAAGCAATCGGCCTGAGGAGTGGACATACCCCCCACCACTCATAGTTTGGTTTTTCGCACACGCACCGACGTGCGGGAGTACGTTCCGCATAGCGGACAGGAGTACAGTCATGTAGTCGCGCTACAGGCGTACGTCCTGCACATTGGATGTGCGTATGGTCCTACAGTCGCTTGTGGTGGCACTGATCCACGAGTCGGAATGAAAGGCAAACAGTTGCTTCGGAACGATCGTTGGATGTTCCAAGCGTGTGAGTTAGGTTTACCCTTGCAAGGTTTGAAATTTGATTTAGAATCGTCCGTTTCTCACGGAGATTGAGACTGCTTGACCCCTTTGCCACATAGAGTAATAAGAGTAACCTTATGATGATCACAGATGATGTTTGTTTAGAAAGTTTGATGAGGACATCAATTACAACACGAGTACGTCTACGCCAGCAGCACCTTTTCCAGCGACACCAGATGCTCCTCCACCCCAGGCGCCACCTCCTTCTGGGCCAATCACTCGGGCCCGTGCAAGAGAACTGAACTTCGTCATGCTACTGAAGAACGAAGGCCCAGAAGAATAGATGCTGGCCCAACTGAGGCCCTTGCGTGGGCGCCTAGGGCTGACCACCACTAGGGGCTGCGCCCCCTCCCTGGCCGCCCCTTTCCTAGGGTTGCACCCTCTCTTCCTCTATTTAGATAGAGGCATCATTGCTTTCCAGACTTGAGTTTTGTTTTACATCTAGCTTTAGCTACTCTCGAACACGCGCAAATACGCGCTGTCCTCGTGAGATTCAGAGCTCCACCTTCGAGTGATATTGTGATTGCTCGCATCTTTTTCTTGTTCGTTCCTCGATTGCGTGCAGGAAACGATCTTCGTGATCAGGCTGATCTTGCATCAACAAGGTCGGTAACCACAGGAAGTTGGTTCAGCGATTGCATTGGCGCTTCGGGTTCGCTCGTCGTAGTCGGATCGTGAGGGTTATCTTCCACCAGATCGAAATTATCTCCACTCACCGAAAGATCGGGCACTCCGACTCTATCAAGTGGTATCAGCTTTCCAGGTTGATCGGTGAGTTTCTCGAGTGTTTTTTTTCCCCGTCCTACAGTCCACAAAAACCAAAACAGAAATTTATTTTCAGGTTAGATCTTGTCCCAGCAACCTTTTTAGCCTCTCGCATTCTTTCAATACTTTGTGTTGTTGAATTTGTGTGCTGTACACTTCAATTGTTGCTGGTTACTTGTGTTTTTGTTTTCTCATCGCCTCGTGCGCCGCCCTTCCATCTTGCTGCTCGCCTTCCTTTTTTCCCCACGCACGCCGCAACCCTACCACGCCCTTTTCCCCTGATCGCGCTCTGGTCACACGTGCTGTAGCGCCGCCGGCCCTGTTCCTCCTCCTGCACGCCTGTGTGAAAGGCAAGTCAAAAAAAAAGGAAAGAAAGCAATCGAAAAAAAAAGGAAAGTCAAAAAAAAAGAGGAACGGGAAAGGAGTCCGAGCAGAGGACGGCCGCAAATCCCCCGTACACACGTCGGGACCGATTCAGACTCGATCGCCCCTTCCCTCCACCCCACCTCCACAACGCACCGTGACCGACTCGGTCACCTGCCCAGAAAAAAAGTGTGTCGTAACTTGCTGTTTTCGGAAAAAGTGTGTGTCGTAACTTGCTGTTTTAGATCCTCTGTGTTCATATTATCAGTTTTGAGGACTCCTGGCAAAAAAAAAAACAGACACGCAGAAACAAAAAAGGGGGAAACTGAAAGGAGGTTACCTTCATTTGGGCGTACTCCGCAGGACGCCCAGGTTCCTTGTTTTCTCTCTTGTGTTTTTCCTTTGCCCCCCATACCCTTGCTCAACTTTTGCACTTTGTTTCCAGCAGCTTTGATTACGTGTTTGGCACTATAATTCAACCTTGCATTATTGTTTGATTGTGCTAACCCTTGAATTGAGTACAGCCTACCCAGAACTCTACATAGTTCTACGACGAGCAGACTTTGTTTCTCCAGGCAATCGCTCCTCCAATCTTTCACCGGTTCTACCTGTTGGTTGCAGATCACCCCTGTGTGCTTGGTAAGAACGGATAAGAATTTGATAACAGCACTACTGTGAGCGCCTTGTGAGCCGTTACACCCTTGTTGTCGTAGGCTTTGTTTTTGTGTTTGCACTAACTATAGCAGGAGACGAAGGCACAGCGGATGAACAGCTGCAGGACATGCGGACACGAGTTGACGGACTTGCTGCGGACATCAAGACGATGCATGAACGGCTTGACTCGACGATCACGTCATCGACCGAGAGGTTCGATCAGCTCGACCTCGCTCAGACGGCCGCTAGGACCACACTCGACACCATCGTGGCACGGCTAGACGCATTGAACACAATGATCACGGAGTTGCAGCAAGATTATGGCGGTGACTCGGAGCCGGAAGAGGGAGCTCGCCGCGGTCGTGCCCGCTGTGTGGTACGTCACCAACATAATGACCCATTTGCTAAGATTAAATTTAAAATTCCATCTTTTAATGGCAAATATGATCCTGCTGCATATCTTGATTGGGAACTAGAGGTCGACCAGAAATTTTCATGCCATGATATTCCTGCTAGTTCTCAAGTTAAAGCTGCTATTAGTGAATTTACTGATTTTGCTTTAATTTGGTGGCGTGAATATAAGCAAAAACATCCCTCTCCCACCACTTGGACTCAATTAAAAGCTGCCATGCGACACAGATTTGTCCCTTCATATTATGCACGAGATTTGCTTGAAAAAATGCAGTGCTTTCGACAAGGTCAACAATCTGTTGAGGACTACTATCAGGAGCTACAAAAAGGTATGATTCGTTGTGGTTTGTTTGAGCCAGACGACGCTGCTATGGCACGTTTTCACGGTGGTTTGAACCGTGAAATTCAGGACATACTTGATTATAAGGAATATAATGATATGACCACATTGTTTGCATATGCTTGCAAAGCTGAACGTGAAGTGCAGGGTCGCCGCTCGAAGACATTTTCTAACTCTTTTCCAGGAAGAAGCCCGGCAACCAGCTCAGCGCCTGCCCTGCATGCGCCATCCACGACCAGCACTACACCGCGCGAGAGGCCGGCCAAACCTGCAGCACCCCCGTCCACAGGCGCTGCTCCTTCCACAGGACGTACACGGGATATTCAGTGCCATCGTTGCAAAGGATTTGGGCACATGATTCGGGACTGCCCAAACAAGCACACCTTGCTCATACGTGACAGTGGTGAGTACTCGTCCGCTAGTGATTCCGAGGACACTCATCATACTATGCTTGCCACTGACCATGCAGCTAAGGCGGAGGTACATGTCAACCCGGGCGACGCCGATAGGTATGAAAGTCTTGTTGCGCAGCGTGTTCTTTAGTACACAGGTCGTCCCGCCCGAGAAGAATCAGCGACACACTCTGTTCCATACAAAGGGCGTTGTGCAGGAGCGGTCGATTCGCATCATCATCGACAGCGGCAGCTGCAACAACTTGGCGAGTATCGTGCTGGTCGAGAAGTTGTCATTACCCACTCGTAAGCATCCAAATCCATATCACATTCAGTGGCTTAATGATGGTGGAAAAATTAGAGTAACACGGTCAGTGCGTGTCCCTTTCTCCATGGGTGCTTATTCTGATTTTGTCGATTGTGATGTTATTCCCATGGAAGCATGCTCTTTGTTACTTGGTAGACCTTGGCAATATGATACTGATAGCTTGCATCATGGTCGTTCGAATCATTATTCTTTCATGTTTAAGGGTTAGAAAATAATTATACATCCAATGACACCTGAACAAATTGTTAAAGATGATCTTGCTCGAGCTGCTAGGAATGCTAAACAACTTGAACCATCACCATCGACTTCTAATTCTGAAATCAAGTTGAATGCTCCTGTTTTACTTGCTCAACGTGCTGATTTTGATGATCTCCGCGATGCTCACTTGCCCTGCTATGCACTTGTATGCTCTAGTATGCTCGTTTCACTTGATGCTGCACCGTCTTTGGATATTCCTTCTGCGGTTGCTAACCTTTTGCAGGAGTACGCTGATGTCTTTCCCAAAGACTTGCCACCGGGTCTTCCCCCACTCCGTGGAATTGAGCATCAGATCGATCTCATTCCTGGCGCACAGCTTCCGAACCGCGCACCATACCGTACAAATCCGGATGAGACGAAGGAGATCCAGCGCCAGGTGCAGGCGTTGCTTGACAAGGGTTACATTCATGAGTCTCTTAGCCCTTGCTCAGTTCCTGTGTTACTTGTTCCAAAGAAAGATGGCTCATGGCGTATGTGTGTAGACTGTCGCGCTATTAATAACATCACCATTCGTTATCGATACCCTATACCACGCCTTGATGATATGCTAGATGAGCTTAGTGGCGCCATTCTTTTCACTAAAATTGATTTGCGTAGTGGTTACCATCAGATTCGAATGAAACTGGGTGATGAATGGAAAACGGCTTTTAAAACAAAATTTGGGTTATATGAATGGTTGGTTATGCTGTTTGGTTTGACTAATGCTCCCAGCACCTTTATGCGTTTGATGAACGAAGTTCTAAGGCCCTTCATAGGATTGTTTGTTGTTGTCTATTTTGATGATATCCTTATTTACAGCAAGACTATGGAAGCGCATTTAGAACATTTGAGTGCTGTTTTTGATGCGTTGCGTGCAGCTCGCTTATTTGGTAATATGGAAAAATGCATCTTTTGCACGCAACATGTTTCGTTTCTTGGTTATGTTGTGACTCCGCAGGGCATTGAGGTGGACAGCAGCAAGATTGATGCCATTCCGGAATGGCCTACACCGACGACGGTTACACAGATTCGGAGCTTTCTTGGACTTGCAGGATTCTACCGTCGGTTCGTCCGTGATTTCAGCTCCATTGCAGCCCCTTTGCACGAGCTTACAAAGAAAGGTGCGCCATTTGCTTGGGGCGACTCGCAGGAGGTAGCGTTCAACACTTTGAAAGATAAGTTAACACATGCTCCCCTCTTGCAATTGCCTTATTTTAATAAAGTGTTTGAGCTTGAATGTGATGCTAGCGGTATTGGGCTAGGTGCTGTTTTGTTACAAGAAGGAAAACCGGTTGCTTATTTTAGTGAGAAATTAAGCGGTGCTAGCCTGAGATATTCTACTTATGATAAGGAGCTTTATGCTTTAGTTCGCACTTTGCAAACATGGCAGCACTATCTTTGGCATCGCGAGTTTATCATCCATTCTGATCATGAGGCTTTGAAACATATTCGTACCCAAACAAATCTGAACCGTCGTCATGCTAATTGGGTAGAATTCATTGAGTCTTTCCCTTACATTATTAAACACAAGAATGGGAAGGAAAATGTCATTGCTGATGCTTTGTCTCGTCGATATACCATGCTGTCCCAGTTAGATTTTAAAATCTTTGGCTTGCATACTGTGAAAGATCAATATGTCGATGATGCTGATTTTAAAGATATCTTAGCTCATTGTATGGATGGCAAACCATGGGGCAAATTTCACATGCAGGATGGGTTCCTGTTTCGCGCTAACAAGCTGTGTGTTCCAGCAAGCTCGGTTCGTCTTTTGTTGTTACAGGAAGCACACGGAGGCGGTCTCATGGGACACTTTGGCGTCTACAAGACGCATGAGGTGCTGGCCGCCCACTTCTTTTGGCCCCGGATGCGCCGTGATGTCGAGCGCCTTGTTGCCCGCTGCACTACTTGTCAGAAAGCTAAGTCACGACTGAACAACCATGGTTTGTATATGCCTTTGCCTGTCCCTACTTCCCCTTGGCTTGATATTTCTATGGACTTTATTTTGGGATTGCCTAGAACTAAGAAGGGGAGGGATAGCATTTTTGTGGTTGTTGATAGATTCTCCAAAATGGCTCATTTTATACCATGTCATAAGACTGATGATGCTAGCAGTGTTGCTGAATTGTTCTTTCGAGAGATTATTCGTTTGCATGGTATTCCGAATACAATAGTCTCTGATCGTGATGCTAAGTTTCTCAGTCATTTTTGGAGATCACTTTGGAATAAAATAGGAACTAAATTGCTGTTTAGCACAACTTGTCACCCTCAGACTGATGGACAAACTGAGGTGGTTAATAGAACTTTGTCAACCATGCTTAGGGCTGTTTTAGACAAAAATTTGAAACGTTGGGAAGATTGCCTGCCTCATGTTGAGTTTGCTTATAATCATGCAACACATTCTTCTACAAAGATGTGCCCTTTTCAGATTGTTTATGGTTATATTCCTCGGGCGCCTATTGATTTGTTTTCGCTTGATGCTGCGGACGCCCCACACATAGATGCTGTTGCCCATGTTGAACACATGATTAATTTGCATGAACAGACTCAACAAAACATTGCTGCTGCTAATGCTAAATATCAGGTTGCTGGTAGTAAAGGTCGAAAACTTGTTACTTTTGAACCTGGTGATATGGTTTGGTTGCATTTGAGAAAGGATCGGTTTCCTACTTTACGCCGTTCTAAATTGATGCCTCGTGCTGCTGGTCCTTTTAAGGTGCTAACCAAGATTAATGATAATGCTTATGTCCTTGACCTGCCTGCGGAGCTTGGTGTTTCCACTAGTTTTAATGTTGCAGATTTGAAGCCATATGTGGGCGAGGATGAGGAGTTGCCGTCGAGGATGACTTCAGTTCTAGAAGGGGAGGATGATGAGGACATCAACTACAAACGAGTACGTCTACGCCAGCAGCACCTTTTCCAGCGACACCAGATGCTCCTCCACCCCAGGCGCCACCTCCTTCTGGGCCAATCACTCGGGCCCGTGCAAGAGAACTGAACTTCGTCATGCTACTGAAGAACGAAGGCCCAGAAGAATAGATGCTGGCCCAACTGAGGCCCTTGCGTGGGCGCCTAGGGCTGACCACCACTAGGGGTTGCGCCCCCTCCCTGGCCGCCCCTTTCCTAGGGTTGCACCCTCTCTTCCTCTATTTAGATAGAGGCATCATTGCTTTCCAGACTTGAGTTTTGTTTTACATCTAGCTTTAGCTACTCTCGAACACGCGCAAATACGCACTGTCCTCGTGAGATTCAGAGCTCCACCTTCGAGTGATATTGTGATTGCTCGCATCTTTTTCTTGTTCGTTCCTCGATTGCGTGCAGGAAACGATCTTCGTGATCAGGCTGATCTTGCATCAACAAGGTCGGTAACCACAGGAAGTTGGTTCAGCGATTGCATTGGCGCTTCGGGCTCGCTCGTCGTAGTCGGATCGTGAGGGTCATCTTCCACCAGATCGAAATTATCTCCACTCACCGAAAGATCGGGCACTCCGACTCTATCAAAGTTTCCACCATGCTTGAGTAGCTATAGTTATTTACTTAGAATGGATAATCAACTAGAACCTGAAAGCTAAAAGTTGAAATTAAGAATCTACTCTTTGTTGCTTTTCAGCTGAAACTATACCCAGAACCATTACAAGCCTTCATAGTCTAGCTACATGGCTAAATATACCATAAAACGGGTAAGCCTTGCTGAGTATTAGAATACTCAACCTTGCAATGTGACCTTTGTTTTAGGTAATCCCCCTGAGAACTCTGCTCTGCCTGTGCCCTGGCCCTATGCTCTTCCCAATGGTTGGTCCGTGGAATGGGAACCGTCCCCGGCCAACACAGGTTCCTTCGAGTGATGTTGAGCTTGGGCTTAGCTCAATATCCGTTCCGCGGCGTCTGGTAGTTTCGTGTTTTATTTTCCGTTGCAGATACTCTAACTTTAAACAGTTTTGAATAAATACGTACTAGTTAGGTCTTGCTACCATATATATGTTTGAATACTAATGTAATATTATGCCTGTTATGTAAAATTATCGATGATTGTATCTCTGGACTCGCCTTCGTGCGAGGTACCTTGTTTTGATCCTGAGTTAGGTGGTTTTATCGGGACTTTACCCGACAGACCATGGGGTTACACTGTTTAAAGTGCAGTTAAGTCCTTACTGCCTTCCGAGAAAGGATCAGCGCACTTGAGCCGGTGTAATTTAGGTTGGTTATGCCACAAGTTGTTGAGCTAAGAGTGCTGCCTCTGCGATGGCGCCAATCGGCATACGGTACTCATGATCCACGACTGCTGCAAAACCGTTGTTAGGATCTCTTGGTTCGCGGGCGCGGTTCTGGGCGTTGCGCCTATGTTGAGCGTGCTTGGCATTCTTTGCCAGCCGGATCCTTCGGTGCTCCTCGTCTTTATCTTCGGGGAGCGTCAGCTGTGGGCTCGTTAGCCGAGACATCCGCGAGTTATTTGTTGTCGTACAGGGTGCCCAGATCATCTTCCTCTGTGTTGCGAAGGGAAGCCATGCAGACTTGACGATCTGGCGAGTGGTTAGCCCTAAGGCTTTACTCGAGTGGCTCTATGCTACTCTCTCCTTCTTCTGCGATAGGAGAAAGAGGTCTACCCTCCTGGAAGGGTAGTTCCTACATGAAGGCTATAAGGTGGGACTCGTAATCGAGTAGTTCGGAGGGCTCAAAGCCCTTCCAGTACACAAAATGTCCTTGCGGCGTTGATGTGATGGTTAAACCCAGAAGGCAGCCCGAAAATGTTTCGGTGTGGCCGCCAGTTTGCGAGTGGTTTTCGAGGGTGGGGGCCGCCCGACGAGCGGTGGCTCCCTCATCTTCGAGTCCTTTTCGGGTCCGGCTTGAAGTTGTAGTACTGCACGGGGAGTACTCTTTGTTGGAATCTGAGTAGATGTCGAAAACGGGGGCCTCCCGGCAAGTGGTGGTGCCCAAGTCCTTGAAATTGAGTAGCAGATCCAAATCCTCCTCCATGTTGGAGAGGGACTTAGATCGTGAGGTCTTTTTAGATCAGTTTGAATCTAATCCGAGTAGATCTGGTGCGCACAAGTGGAAGTCGCATTGAAAACGGACATCTTTTCAATCTGCTAGGCTAGATTCGGAAGCAGCAGTCGTTAAGGTTGTCGATGAACTCATCTAGATCACTGCTTAGAGTCGATGAAACAGCCTCCGACTCCTTGGAGTTGGCTAGGTGGCTGTTGAAGCCACCCAAACCGTCAGCGACGTAGATCTAGGAGCCGAAGATGAAGGTTGTGCCCTCGTCGAGCACAGCGTTGGTGAAGTTGGAGGATGCATCGAATTCTACGGTGGATGCTCGATGACCACCCCTACCCGGCGTGCCAGCTGTAGGTGTTTTACCGCCATGCCCACCGAGGGATACCACTGAGGTGGTGAGTTTGTAGGTAGGGTGTCGCCAAGATTAGGAACTTGAAGGTGCAATGGAACGCAAGGTTTTAGATAGGTTCGGGCCACTGAGAGCGTAATACCCTATGTCCTGTGTGGTTTGGATTGCCTTTGATTATGATTATCCCTGAGGGGGTCCCTGTCAACCCTTATATAGTCTGGAGGGATAGGTTTACATGGAAGTTCTAGTCGGGTACAAGCTCAGGAGTCCTACCCGAGTATTTCTCGGGTAGTTTTCTACCGTGTCCGACTAGTCTAACTACTGTACAAGTAATCCTACTGCATTACAAGTAGTTACAAGAGATGTAGGGTGTGGGCCACGCCCCCATCCCATATCCTAGGAGAAGTGTGCCACGTGTACAGTCCCGTGCAGCCGGGATTGACACCAGGCGGGTCGCGACGCTGCGGTGCACCACGTCTCAAAATCGGCGCCTGCCACACAGCACCCCCAGGTGCGCAGCCGGCTCAGGCCCAACTACGACACACGCAGCGTCATCCACTCGTGGCAACTGGCCTGCCGCGGCGCTGATGTTGACCTGGACGCCATGGATGTGGCCGAGGCTCACCAGCCCGAGGGGGGCACGAGGAGGTGCCTCCCAGGCAAGGTGGCCGACCGTGCGACGGCAACGGCGACTGGAACCCCAGTCCGAACGGCCTGGACCCATGGGCCTTCGGACGCCGTATCCAGAAAGCACCATTCCTGCCACGCTTCCAACCACCCACCAACATCAACAAGTACACCGGGAAAGCGAACCCCGCTATATGGCTGGAAGATTTCTGACTCGCCTGCCGAGCTGGAGGGGTGGATGATGACTACTTCATTATCTAGTACCTCCCCATATTTGTCGGGGAGCACGTTCGAGCATGGCTCGAATTCCTTCCATCCAAAGGCATTCGTAGTTGGGCAGAGCTCAAGCAGGTTTTCATCGGGAACTGCTAGGGGACGTACATGCGTCCCGAAAACTCCTAGGACCTTAAGAGTTGTAAGCAGGAGCCTGGCGAGTCCCTGCGGGACTACATCTGCAGGTTCTCTAGGCAGTGCAATTCTCTACCGAACGCCGTCGACGCAGATGTCTCCGGCGCGTTCCTCACTAAAACCACCTACAAGTCCCTCGTTCATAAGCTCGGCTGTCGAAAGCCGCGTACCACCCGCAAGCTCCTAGACATCACCACGAACTATGCCTCCGACGAGGAGGTGGTCGAGGCAGTCTTCACCGATGGCCGGACCATGGGAAAGGCCAAGCGGACAGAGCAGGATGAGGCTCCCTCTACAACGCAGGAGAAGAAGAAGTGGAGGGACCGACGTTGCCCCAACCCCAATACGGTCGTAGCGGCCGACCGAGTGGACAAGCGACAAGGCAGTAACAACCATTTCGAGCAGCTCTTGGAGAAGCCATGCACCAACCATGGCTACCCCTTCAAGCACAAGCTCAAGGATTGCGAGCTCCTTAAGCGGATGCTGCGTCAGCCCAGTAGGCGCAAGGGCGGGGACCGCGACAAGGAGGTGCCCAAGGAGCAGGGAGTGACACCCAAGGATGAGAACACCTTCCCCAATCCGAACGGCTACCTCATGATCTTTGGATGTCCTGAGGACGACTGCACCAAGCACCAACACAAGGTCCACCTCCGAGAGGTATGTGCCGCCAAGAGCTCTATTCCCAAGTTTCTCCGTTGGTCGAGCACTCCAATCACCTTCGATCAGGGTGACCACCCACCCAATGTTCCCCGGCTAGGGAGCTACCCTCTCCTTGTCGACCACATTGTCGGCAACAAGCGCCTGACCAAGGTGCTGATGGACGGAGGTAGCAGCCTCAACATCCTATATGTTGAGACCTTCGATGCCATAAACATCTTGTGGTCCAAGCTCCGCGTTTCCATCTTCCCCTTCCTTGGGATCGTCCAAGGCTTGAGGGCATACCCCTTGGAGAACATAGAGCTGCCGATCACGTTCAACGACCGCAGCAACTTCCGCACTGAGACCCTGATCTTTGAGGTAATTGATTTTGAGGGATCGTACCAGACCATCCAAGGGGGTCCGTGCTATGCCAAATTCATGGCGGTCCCCAAGTACACCTACCTCAAGCTGAAGATGCCATGGCCGAACGGCGTCATCATGGTCAGCGGCTCTTTCGAGCAGGCTTACGCCTGCAGTCGCGAGCACTTCGAGCTCACCACCGCCATCGCCAACTCTGTCAAGCTCTAGAAGCTTTGCTGGACGGTGGCGGAGTGCGCCCCCGACTCCAACGAGCCAACTTCATCTAGCGCCTTCCACCCGACCGAGGACATCAAGGCGATCGGCGTCGATCCCAATGACCCGACCAAGACCGTGCGGATCGGGGCCCAACTTCCGGCCAAATAGGAAAGCGTGCTCATCAATTTTCTACATGCCAATCGTTATGCCTTCGCATGGAAGCCCTCTGACATTCCAGGCATTCCAAGGGAGGTCACCGACCACGAGCTTCGCATCAAGCCAGGTTCCAAACCCGTGCACCAGCGCCTGCGCTGCTTTCATGATGAGAGGCACCAGGCCATAAGCGAGGAGATTGCCAAGCTCCTTGCAGCTAGTTTCATCAAGGAAGTGTACCACTACAGCTGGCTTGCCAATCCGTCCTTGTAAAAAACAAGAATGGGAAATGGAGAATATGTGTCGACTATACTGGCCTTAACAGGGCATGTCCCAAGGATCCTTTTCCTTTGCCGCGTATAGACAAAATAGTCGATTCCATGTTAGGATGCGAAATCCTCTCTTTTCTGGATGCCTACTCAGGCTATCACCAGACTGTGATGAAAGAGTCCGACCAGCTGCCTTTCGGCCTGAAAAATGCCGGCGCCACCTACCAGCGTTGCATGCAGAAGTGTTTTGCCGATCAGGTCAACCCGCCCAGGCAGCCCAACCAGCTCGACCACCGAAGCCCACACTCACCGTCTACATGGACGACATAGTTGTGAAAGCACCTCGCATGGGAGATCTGATTGCCACCCTAGACGCAACATTTGCTAATCTCTGGAGGTTCAACATCAAATTGAATCCCGAAAAATGCACTTTCATGGTTCCAAAGGGGAAGCTACTCGGGTACATAGTTTATTCGGGCCAACCCTGAAAAGATCACAGCCATCTCCCAGATGGGCCCCATCTGCAACGTGAAAGGCGTGCAGCAGCTCACCAACTGTTTGGCCACCCTAAGTCGGTTCGTCTCCTGACTGGGTGAGCGGGGAATGCCCCTGTACAAACTCCTCAAGAAGTCGGACACGTTCGTCTAGATGGAAGAGGCCCAGTAGGCTTTAGACAACCTCAAGATGTTACTAACCTTGGCTTCAGTCCTCATCGCTCCCAGGCGCTGAGAGCCCCTCCTACTCTACCTTGCAGCAACCACCCACGTGGTGAGCGCCACTCTCGTGGTCGAAAGGGAGGAGCCAGGCCATGTGCTAAAGGTCTAGAGACCGGTGTACTTCATCAGCGAAGTACTCACCAAGACCAAAGCCCGCTACACGCAGCTGCAGAAACTCTTATACACCATGCTCGTGGCAATTAAGAAGCTGCAGCACTGTTTCACTGATCATGAGGTCACCGTCATCACCTTGTTCCCTCTTGGTGAGGTCGTCCGTAGTCGCGACGCTACGAGATGCATCTCCAAATGGGCACTCGAGCTCCTAGGCTACGTGTCACACCTGGTTTTAATGACAAAACCGAATGCATAACTATATTTGTATGCTAGGATCAAGTTCCATACATATAGTGATTTTATCAGTTAATAATCAGCAACAGTATTATGAAAAGAGAACTAAAAAACTATAAAAGATTATCAGAGTTATACAGCTTATTCGGGAAACGAAGGCTTCAAACTTCACAGGCAATCGACCAGGGGTTACGTAGGCCTAGAACTCAACATCATCTTCAACAGACTTCACATCAACTTTCTCTTCTGAGCAGTATAACAAGCGTGAGTACACTTATGGTTGGTACTCAGCAAGTGTTGGGAATTATATGACATGAAGGCGAAAAGCAAGGAAAGGCTGATTGGCTTACTGCGATAAGCAGTTTTAGTTGGTCAAGTTTTATTAGCACCTGATTACTAAGGTATAAGTGATTAGGACATCACTAGCATACCCTAACGGGTTCACATCAATAAGTTTATACCAAAACAAACATTAAAGAAATAGAAGAGATACAACAGAAGCATAACCATAACCATAAACATGGTTCACAATTTATTTCATCTTAAAGTTCATTAATCATGTAAGGGTCCAATCCGCTCTTAACCGTAAGCATGGCTGATAAATCAGTTTTCACTCTGCATAGGTTCTACACTTTATCCACAATTCATGTCTCCTGATTTGCCCAAGGTAGCTAGCCTCTTAAACACTTCCGAGGTGAGTGGCAAGAGATTCACTACGAGGCCTTTATAAAGATTCCCAAACTTGTGACAATCCGCTAAGGTTTCAAATCAAAGCGTTCATAACTCTCCCTAATGAGGAGGTGCCTTAGCCAAGGACCATAAACAAAGCCTCCAAGAGGAATAGGCTATACCCCATCAAAGCACACCCCTCTTGCCCTTTCGGTAAGATCATCACAAGCTTGAGTTTCTAATTAATTAGCCAAGTCCAGAGCCATATAATATTATGGTTGCACTATTTTTCTAGGTGGTTCTTCATGTTCTGATTAAAGCATATGATCTCGTGATTAACAATAAAGTAACCAAGAACATGAAGTAAAGCAGGTGTAGCATCATCATTGTTGTCATCATGGTTATAAATTATTCCTAAAAACGGAACTAGTTGTAGAAACTAAGCAGAAGCTACCCAACTAGAAAGATAAAACCCAGGTTGACAAGGAATGATAACAAAGACTAGGCATATCCTTAATTAGGATCCATCAAAATTAAGACACATGCATGCATAAAGAAAATTTATATTTATTGTGATTATTAGGACAAAAGAATGATCAAGGAACTTGCCTTGTTTTGAGAGAATAGCTGCTTAGATTCTTTAACTCTTTTTCTTGGAACTCTTAATCTTCAAAACTCTTCGATCACGCTCCTTCTAGCGTCACACCAGCATCGGGCCCAAGCATACAAGCAAACAAATAAAGAACAACGAAAAACAAATACACCAAACAAAAGGAAAGCTTTAAAAGACTGTACAAAAGGATAGGGCTCGTTGCTACGGTTAAGAGAGCGCAAGAAACGCGGAAGACGGAGCTACGGTTGAAAAGAAACAACTATCAAAATATTTGTGTTATTAAAGAAATAAAAGAACTATAAGCTTCATTTATTTTAATTGGAAAACAAATGTCAAAGATATTCAAATGAGAATATCCCTAATTATAATTAACTCATATTATATTTGCATTAATAAAAATGAAGTAGAACTTAGTCCAATATTATTTATAATTCTCTATGTATAAATTACACTAATTAAATAATTAATTAATTAATTAGAAAAGAAACTGGTGAGAGCATTAAACGTCATACTTTATGGTTTGTGTTGAACTAACAAATTAAAATTGAAAGCATATTTAAGTTGGTGTTAATCAAGTTAACAGTAATTATAAAAACCGGAGTATAGATCTAATTGGATTTTATTTAGAAAAAACTACATGAGAGGACATTAATCAAATTAAATCTATATTTAATTTTAAATATAGGAACTATGGTACAATAACACTACTAAACTATAGTTTAGGGTTCTAGAAGACTGACGCAAAAAGAACGAATCAAAACAGATCTAAAACGCGGAAACTATGGCTAAAACAAGGCTGCAGGGACCTAATCACGATAAACTATAGATTGCGAGGGCTAGCTGCTGATTTTTGTAAGACACTGAAAATAGTGCTCGTGAATTCAGCAAAGGTTAGGGCTAGATCTGAAAAAAACCATGGGTGGGGCTAGGTTTAACAGATCCAATCTACTAGTGGGTTTTCTACAGATTTTGCAAGACACAAGAAAGAACATGAAAATTACAGATTTTTCCATGGACCAATCTGCAAAAGCTTGGGGGCTTCCTGGACATGGCTGCCAGATGCACTGTTGGTCGGATTCCAAGTGATTCCGGGCCCAGGAGAGCACGGGGAGCAGGGCAAAAGAAAGAGGAGATGGAGGGGGTTCCGTTTTACCGCTTACCCATGGCGGGGAGGCACTATGGCGGCGGGAATCTCGTTGGGAAGAGGCGGCGGCGCTTTTGTTTGTGGCGAACAGACAGGAGGCGTTCATGGCAAGGCAAACTTGGGCAGCAGCACAGGAGGGGTGGTGGTGTTGGGCAGATGCAGGGGTGTGTGGCGCGAGGTGCAAGGGCAGCTGTCACTCAAGGGCGGCGGCAGCCTGCACAGAATGGCAACGGCGCTCTGCTGCGCGGGGGAGGGCATAAGGCATGGTAGGTGCACGCGGTGCAGGTAGGCATGACAGCAGGGAGTCATGGGGGAGGCTAGGGCCGGTGACGCACGGCAGTAGGGTCGAGAAGAGGGCTCGGCCTCGCGATTTATAGGCCGTGGCGTCTTGACTGGGCGCGATGAGCACGCCACGAAGAACGACGGCACCACCAGCACCGTAGCATGCAGCGTCAGCAGACATGAACAGTATCTGGATGCACCAACAGGCTAAGATGGGCCTTTCACGCTCCGCCCATCAGGGTTCGCAGAGAGAGAGGGGTATTGTAACACCCTAATTTTCAAATTAGAAACCTAAATAAATTTTGCTAGATTTCTTTCAGGATCCATAAGGTTTTTATTCTATCATTTTGATTTTAGAGCATTTACCGTGAATTAATAGTAATTTACTTAACCATAAAAAGAAATATAAGGAAATATAGATTTTGTGCATTTCATGCGTAATGCATTATTTTATTATTTATCTTCCATTTGAATTTAAATTTTAAATTCAAATTAAAATGCATTTGAATGCAATTCTTTTTCTCCCTCTTTTTCTAATTGTGCCCGGCCCACTCCCTCTTTGCTTTTTCCTCTCTCTTTTCTTTCTTGCGGCCCTAGCCCAGCAGGCCTACTCTTCTCCTCCCCCTCTCCCCGCTCGGCCCGGTCCAGCGGCCCAGCTTCTCCTTTCTTTCTTCCTCCGCGTGGCCTAGCTTGCTCTCTCCCTCCATAGCCCAAACCGCCCGCGCCTCCCTCTCCCTTCCCTACCCCTCTCGCTGGCAGGCGGGTCCCGCCTGTCGGGGCCTTCCCTTTCCCTGGGCCCGGCTCGGACTCGAGCCCGAGTCCGGCCGCATTCCGGCGCCGCCCCGCCAATGCGGCGTCTCGGGCCCGCACACCAAGGCACCTCGGCCGCCTTATAAAGCCACCGCCCTCGTGCCCTAGGTTTTTCCCAAGCTGCAGCCGCCGCCTTCGCCCAAAACCCTAAGCTGCGAGAGCTTTCCCTGCCGCTGCCGCCTCGGCGCTTCGGTAGCTGTTGCTCTCGCCGCTCCGCCGCTCTTTTGCCGCCTCAAGCCGCCACAGAAGCTCCGCCGTGGGGTAAGGATCATCACCGGCCGGTTATCCCCTGTTTCCCCACCTTCCCGTGCGCGCAAATCACTCGCCGTCGCCCTGAGCCACGTCTCACCGCCGGCCGCCGTCTCCGGCCTCTGCCTCGCCAACCCGAACCCTAGATGAGTTCCTCATAGCGCCCGCATTCTTCCGGTGCAACCCGCGCTCAAAACCGTGCATGGACGGCCGTTTTCAGCCAAGTCCGGCGAGCCGCCGCCACCCGCCACTGCTTCCCCTCGCCGCCGGCGCCCATCGCCGGCGCCCTGAGCTGTCAGCCGCCCCTGGCCGTTGGATCCTAATCCAACGGGTTAGATTAGATCTAATCCGAGTCAAGTAAACCAGATATCGGTCAACCCGAGGAAATTTTGCACTTTAGCCCATGAGTTCTCTTGAAATCAACCCGCAGTCCACGTCAGTTCAAAAGTATTAACGAATAGATCCTTTTTCTTCTGTTTAGGCCCTTGTCTTTTCCAAAAATAGAACCCGCCATCCCTAGCCCTTCTATTTTGCAATCTAAACCCTAGATCTAAGGTTTAATTATGTTCTAGCCCTCGGTTTCTTTGTTCAGAGCCCTTCTAGATTCAAATCCTTCACAAATAAACCCCTGGAATCATATTTTAGCCATAACTTCTCCGTTTTAACTCCATTTTCATCGATTCTCGTGCTCACGCGACCCTTGCGACGTATATAGTAGCTTTATAATGATGTTTTGCTCTATTTATATTGTCTGGTGTACTGTTTCTTATTTATTGTATTGTTTGTTTGTATGTACTTGTGTGTTACGATAGATAGTGCGCAGTTCGAGGGTCCGTAAGAGCCTAGCTTTGAAGACGTTCCTGAGCAGCAGCAGTTCTTTGACGAAGGCAAGTGATCCTTGATCATACTCCTGTCTCTATAAATTTATAAATATACACATTTACTTTATATGCATGCATGTGTCTAGAATATGATGGATCGCAAACTAAGGATATGCCTAGTTTCTTTTGAACTTCCTTGATTAAACCTGGGTAGTTACATTTACGTTGTAAGCTAGTTGCTTTTACTTAGACTTTGGGTTGGATAATCTGAAATCATGCTACACTGGTTTACTCATGTTCTAGAATACTTTTATGGTGATTATTAAGATCATTGCATTAATTGGGACATGGAGAACAACTTAGGAAAATAATGCAACCACAATACTACATGGCTCTGGTCTTGGCTAATTAATTAGAAACTTTAGCTTATGATAATCTTACCGAAAGGGCAAGAGGGGTTGCAGCGTCGGGGTATAGCTCGGTCCTCTTGAGGGTGTGATATGGTCTTGATTAAGGCGTCTACCTCATTAGGGAGAGTTATGACTGATTTGACTTGAAACCTTAACGGATTATCATAAGTTAGGGAATCTTTATAAAGGCCTCGTAGTGAATCCCTGCCACTCACCTCGGAAGTGTTTAAGGCCTTTGCAAACTCGGGTATCAAGGGAAATATGAATTGTGGGTAAAGTGTACAACCTCGCAGAGTGAAAACTGATATATCAGCCATGCTCACGGTTAAGAGCAGCTTGGACCCTCACATGATAATTAAAATTAAAGATCTAAATTGAGGTTATTGTTCATATTGTTGCTATCTTATCTCTTTTATTTATTTAAGAGATGGTATATACTTACATTCAGTTAATGCTTGCTAAATAAAACTTGATCAACTAAAAATGCTTATCGCAGTCAACCATGTCAGCTTACCCTTGATCTTGGCCTTGCATGTGGCAGAACCAACCTGAATTACACCAATTCAAGTACGCGAGTCCTCTCTCGAGGGCTTCATCGTGCTTCAAACGGTATAATCCCTTGGCCTGTCGGGTAACGTCCCGATAAACCACCGAAAGCAGGATCAAACAAGGTCTGCAAGGGTGGTGAAGTTAATCCGTCCTTGCCGGACTTGCATCATCGGTTTCTTGCCCTTGTTCTGGTTACCCTGAGTAGAACTCTGCCCTTGATTAGTTTTCTTGGGCCGAGGACAATCCCTGATGAAATGATCCGCACTTCCGCAATTGAAACAGCGATAATTGCTGCTTCTCTGTTGGACTTGTTGAACATTTGGCCGTGGGCCAGATTGTTGTAGTTGTTGCGGAGGAACGGGAGGTCTATACCTTCCTTGTTGTTGGGGCGGCCTGAAAACCAGTCTACCAGTTGGGGCATTCCGCTGCGGTGCCTTAAATGGTGTGTTTGGAACAACCCGATACCTCGGTGATTGAGCACTCGAGGGTCCAGTAGGGGTCTTTCTTTTCTTCTCAGCACGATGTGCTACAATGCAATCTTCTTGAGTTAATGCCATATTAACCAGCTCGCTGAAACTATTAGCTCTTACAAGATTCAGACATTCTTTGAGCTTGGTATTAAGGCCCCGTCGGAAACGATCTTGTTTCTTGGCGTCATTATCCGCATGATATCCTGCATATTGACACAGATGATTAAAAGTTTGTGCGTATTGCAGGACTGTACTGGTGCCTTGAGTAAGTGCCAGGAATTCATTTAACTTTCGCTCCAGCAATCCTTCGGGAATATAATGTGCTCTGAAGGCTGTCCGAAACTCATCCCAGGTGATAACATGCCCTGCAGGCTGCATGGCACAGAAATTATCCCACCATATCCGAGCAGCACCACGGAGTTGCTGGGCGGCAAAGGAAGCTTTGCTTGAGTCCGCACAAGGTATTGTCAATAAAGCGAACTTCGATTCGATGATATGAAGCCAAGCATCCGCGTCCAAGGGTTCTTCAGCCTTACTGAAAAATGGAGGCTGGGTACTGATGAAATCCTGATAACTGGCCACGGGAGGATTGTGATCATCACGACCTCCTCGGAACTGTTGACGTTGCTGGTTCTGCTGTGCTTGTACCAGCAAGTTAAGAAGTTCAGTTTGTCGAGCCATAACTTTGGCGAGGTTGGGAGGTGGTGGTGGCGGTTGTTGAGAACCGCTGGCCTGATCTGCCCGGAAACCTTCCGGGGTTCTGCGCGTGGCTCCCACCATCTGAAACAAAGGAGATGTCCATCATTAACCATATAGCCTTACTCCCAATTTTAGAAGATACACTATTAGATGAACAATGCATACATTCCATTCAATCATCTCATTTCAGAACATCAGGATAGTAAACAAGATGATAAAACAGGAAGCTTATATTACAGCACCGATTTGGATTATTCTCCACACCACACATCCGAAAGATCCCTACACAGGCCATCTAGGTTACAACAAATGGCACGAGATCTAGATAAGTTACTCACTACCTAAGTTATTACACTTCCCACAGGTTACATCTAAAAGGTCGACGATTTGCTAACTAAAAATCGTCGAAGTTGCCTATAGAAGATTGGCTACCAGAAGAGGAGTGATAGGGACTAAGAACAGGATCCTCGTGCTCGGAGTCAATCTCTGAAACACCCTCAATCCCTTCCGGATCTTCTTCTTCTTCAGGCATTGCGGGTGCAGCGGGAAGTATCGGTTGCTGCTGCAGTTCCTCAAGGTGCGCCTGGGCATTGTCAGCTTCAAGTATCAGATCGTGTATTTGTGCCTGTAGGAATTCAATAACAGTGTCGCGCTGAGTGATTATATGATCACTCTCATTAATCTGATCTTCCCGATGAAGGATAGTCTCATCCCTTGCTGCGATGATTTCATCCTTCTGCGTTACCAGGGCTTGTAATTCCACTATTTGAGTAACTTGACGGTCAGCATTCCAATAGTGACTTTGAGCCACATTAGTTAATTGACCCATGCTATGAAGTAGCAAAATCTGGTAATGATGCTGCACATCCATGAACCTGGTGATGCTACGGACCGTTTCTTCAGCCAGATCTCCTAGCATATGACCAAGATGCTCTGTCCGAAAGTTCCATTCCAAATTACCAGAGTCTATGGTAGGAAATAACCCAATAGGATATGCGGCAACTTCTGTTGGATGCTGGTTGCAAAAGAGTTTGATAGCCTCCAATGCAGCAGTCTCAATGGTATCAACTAGACGATATCCAACCACCTCAACTTCTATGGGATGCCATTGTGAGCGGAAAGGGTGTTGAGGAATTATCATTTTAACCCGGCATCGAGGAACTCCCTCTTCGCGATATTCCACCCCATCGTATTGAGGAGGCTCCGTATAATGAAACAAGCTTAAAGATTCCCACAGGAGATGAGGAAATCCTTCCCAATGTAAAGCATTGGTGTGAAAGTGCCCCTCATGATCCCAAAAGGCATTTGAAGGAGCAGCCATCTGCGACAAGAATGCAAATGGTAAGATATATTTACCCTGTGGAGAACTGACAAGGTAATTAGATTAAGATAGCTGATTTTGATAACAGCAAAGGCTGGAAATCGGATGGATACTTAAGAGACCCAACTAAAGATTTCTATTTACCCAACTAAGAAAAACCAACATGTTACCAATTCTTAGAAAGCAACAAAATTAAGCATCCATTTTGTTGATTTATGTATTATGCATGCACGCACTAATCGACCTCTCAACCAAAAATAACTGCCGAATAGCTTCGGACTTACGTAATTAATTCCGGTGGCATAATACATACGTCTCTCACTATTAACTAGTCGATAAACCCTATCCGTCCTAGTTTCATATTCGTGGTTAGTGTACCTGCAGAAAACCACAATACATATATCCAATGAACCTTTCATGCCATGATGAGGACATCAACTACAACACGAGTACGTCTACGCCAGCAGCACCTTTTCCGGCGACACCAGATGCTCCTCCACCCTAGGCGCCACCTCCTTTTGGGCCAATCACTCGGGCCCGTGCAAGAGAACTAAACTTCGTCATGCTACTGAAGAACGAAGGCCCAGAAGAATAGATGCTGGCCCAACTGAGGCCTTTGCGTGGGCGCCTAGGGCTGACCACCACTAGGGGCTGCGCCCCCTTCCTGGCCGCCCTTTCCTAGGGTTGCGCCCCTCTCTTCCTCTATTTAGATAGAGTCATCATTGTTTTCCAGACTTGAGTTTTGTTTTACATCTAGCTTTAGCTACTCTCGAACACGCGCAAATACGCGCTGTCCTCGTGAGATTCAGAACTCCACCTTCGAGTGATATTGTGATTGCTCGCATCTTTTTCTTGTTCGTTCTTCGATTGCGTGCAGGAAACGATCTTCGTGATCAGGCTGATCTTGCATCAACAAGGTCGGTAACCACAGGAAGTTGGTTCAGCGATTGCATTGGCGCTTCGGGCTCGCTCGTCGTAGTCGGATCGTGAGGGTCATCTTCCACCAGATCGAAATTAACTCCACTCACCGAAAGATCGGGCACTCCGACTCTATCAAGTGGTATCAGCTTTCCAGGTTGATCGGTGAGTTTATCGAGTGTTTTCTTTTGCCCTTCCTACAGTCCACCAAAACCAAAACAAAAATTTATTTTCAGGTTAGATCTTGTCCCAGCAACCTTTTTAGCCTCGCGCATTCTTTCAATACTTGCGTTGTTGAATTTGTGTGCTGTACACTTCAATTGTTGCTGGTTACTTGTGTTTTTGTTTTCTCATCGCCTTGTTCCTGTCTCTTCACACCTAGTGCGCCGCCCTTCCATCTTGCTGCTCGCCTTCCTTTTTGCACCACACACGCCGCACCCTTCTTCCCTGATCGCGTCCTGGTCACACGTGCCGTAAAGCCGCCGGCCCTGTTTCGTCCTCCCGCACTCCTGTGTGAAAGGAAAGTCCAAAAAAAAAAGGAAAGAAAGCAATAAAAAAAAAAGGAAAGTCAAAAAAAAAAAAAGAGGAACGGGCAAGGAGTCCGGGCACAGGACGGCCGCACATCCCCCTTACACACGTCGGGACCGAATCAGACTCGATCGCCCTTCCCTCCACCCCACCTCCACAACGCGCCGTGACCGACACGGTCACCTGCCCAGGTCTTTTTCCCCCCCCCCCCTTCCCCACGCCGTGCCAGTTTTTCACATCCGTATCTCTCTTTCTTTTTACCGGAATACCCCTGTACTTTCGGAAAAAGTGTGTGTCGTAACTTGCTGTTTGAGATCCTCTGTGTTCATATTATCGGTTTTGAGGACTCTTGGCAAAAAAAAAAAAAAAAAAAATAGAAACGCAGAAACAAAACAGGGGGAAACCGAAAGGAGGTTACCTTCGTTTGGGCGTTCTCCGCAGGACGCCCAGGTTCCTTGTTTTCTCTCTTGTGTTTTTTTTCCTTTGCCCCCCATACCCTTGCTCACCTTTTGCACTTTGTTTCCTGCAGCTTTGATTACGTGTTTGGCACTATAATTCAACCTTGCAATATTGTTTGATTGTGCTAACCCTTGAATTGAGTGCAGCCTACCCAGAACTCCACATAGTTCTACGACGAGCAGACTTTGTTTCTCCAGGCAATCGCTCCTCCAAACTTTCGCCGGTTCTACCTGTTGATTGCAGATCACCCCTGTGTGCTTGGTACGAACGGATAAGAACTTGATAACAGCACTACTGTGAGCGCCTTGTGAGCCGTTACACCCTTGTCGTCGTCAGCTTTGTTTTTGTGTTTGCGCTAACTATGGCAGGAGACGAAGGCACAACGGATGAACAGCTGCAGGACATGCGGACACGAGTTGACGGCCTTGCTGCGGACATCAAGATGATGCATGAACGGCTTGATTCGACGATCACGTCATCGACCGAGAGGTTCGATCAGCTCGACCTCGCTCAAACGGCCGCTAGGACCACGCTCGACACCATTGTGGCACGGCTAGACGCATTGAACACAACGATCACGGAGTTGCAGCAGGATTATGGCGGTGACACGGAGCCGGATGAGGGAGCTCGTCGCGGTCGTGCCCGCCGTGTGGTACGCCATCAACATAATGACCCATTTGCTAAGATTAAATTTAAAATTCCATCTTTTACTGGCAAATATGATCCTGCTGCATATCTTGATTGGGAACTAGAGGTCGACCAGAAATTTTCATGCCATGACATTCCTACTAGTTCTCAAGTTAAAGCTGCTATTAGTGAATTTACTGATTTTGCTTTAATTTGGTGGCGTGAATATAAGCAAAAACATCCCCCTCCCACCACTTGGACTCAATTAAAAGCTGCCATGCGACATAGATTTGTCCCTTCATATTATGCACGAGATTTGCTTGAAAAAATGCAGTGCTTTCGACAAGGTCAACAATCTGTTGAGGACTACTATCAGGAGCTACAAAAAGGTATGATTCGTTGTGGTTTGTTTGAGACAGACGACGCTGCTATGGCACGTTTTTCGCGGTGGTTTGAACCGCGAAATTCAAGACATACTTGATTATAAGGAATATAATGATATGACCACATTGTTTGCATATGCTTGCAAAGCTGAACGTGAAGTGCAGGGTCGCCGCTCGAAGACATTTTCTAACTCTTTTGCAGGAAGAAGCCCGGCAACCAGCTCGGCACCTGCCCTGCATGCGCCATCCACGACCAGCACTACACCGCGCGAGAGGCCGGCCAAACCTGCAGCACCCCCGTCCACAGGCGCTGCTCCTTCCACAGGACGTACACGGGATATTCAGTGCCATCGTTGCAAAGGATTTGGGCACATGATTCGGGACTGCCCAAACAAGCGTACCTTGCTCATACGTGACAATGGTGAGTACTCGTCCGCTAGTGATTCCGAGGACACTCATCATACTATGCTTGCCACTGACCATGCAGCTAAGGCGGAGTTACATGTCAACCCGGGCGACGCCGATAGGTATGAAAGTCTTGTTGCGCAGCGTGTTCTTAGTACACAGGTCGTCCCGCCCGAGAAGAATCAGCGACACACTCTGTTCCATACAAAGGGCGTTGTGCAGGAGCGGTCGATTCGCATCATCATCGACAGCGGCAGCTGCAACAACTTGGCGAGTACCGTGCTGGTCGAGAAGTTGTCCTTACCCACTCGTAAGCATCCAAATCCATATCACATTCAGTGGCTTAATGATGGTGGCAAAATTAGAGTAACACGGTCCGTGCGTGTTCCTTTCTCCATGGGTGCTTATTCTGATTTTGTCGATTGTGATGTTATTCCCATGGAAGCATACTCTTTGTTACTTGGTAGACCTTGGCAATATGATACTGATAGCTTGCATCATGGTCGTTCGAATCATTATTCTTTCATGTTTAAGGGTCAGAAAATAATTATACATCCAATGACACCTGAACAAATTGTTAAAGATGATCTTGCTCGAGCTGCTAGGAATGCTAAACAACTTGAACCATCACCATCGACTTCTAATTCTGAAATCAAGTTGAATGCTCCTATTTTACTTGCTCAACGTGCTGATTTTGATGATCTCCGCGATGCTCACTTGCCCTGCTATGCACTTGTATACTCTAGTATGCTCGTTTCACTTGATGATGCACCGTCTTTGGATATTCCTCCTGCGGTTGCTAACCTTTTGCAGGAGTACGCTGATGTCTTTCCCAAAGACTTGCCACCGGGTCTTCCCCCGCTCCGTGGAATTGAGCATCAGATCGATCTCATTCCCGGCGCACAGCTTCCGAACCGCGCACCATACCGTACAAATCCGGATGAGACGAAGGAGATCCAGCGCCAGGTGCAGGCATTGCTTGACAAGGGTTACATTCGTGTGTCTCTTAGCCCTTGCTCAGTTCCTGTGTTACTTGTTCCAAAGAAAGATGGCTCATGGCGTATGTGTGTAGACTGTCGCGCTATTAATAACATCACCATTCGTTATCGATACCCTATACCACGCCTTGATGATATGCTAGATGAGCTTAGTGGCGCCATTCTTTTCACTAAAATTGATTTGCGTAGTGGTTACCATCAGATTCGAATGAAATTGGGTGATGAATGGAAAACGGCTTTTAAAACGAAATTTGGGTTATATGAATGGTTGGTTATGCCGTTTGGTTTGACTAATGCTCCCAGCACCTTTATGCGTTTGATGAATGAAGTTCTAAGGCCCTTCATAGGATTGTTTGTTGTTGTCTATTTTGATGATATCCTTATTTACAGCAAGACTATGGAAGCGCATTTAGAACATTTGAGTGCTGTTTTTGATGCGTTGCGTGCAGCTCGCTTATTTGGTAACATGGAAAAATGCATCTTTTGCACGCAACGTGTTTCGTTTCTTGGCTATGTTGTGACTCCGCAGGGCATTGAGGTGGACAGCAGCAAGATTGATGCCATTCGGGAATGGCCTACACCGACGACGGTTACACAGATTTGGAGCTTTCTTGGACTTGCAGGATTCTACCGTCGGTTCGTCCGTGATTTCAGCTCCATTGCAGCCCCTTTGCACGAGCTTACACAAAAAGGTGCGCCATTTGCTTGGGGCGACTCGCAGGAGGTAGCGTTCAACACTTTGAAAGATAAGTTAACACATGCTCCCCTCTTGCAATTGCCCGATTTTAATAAAGTGTTTGAGCTTGAATGTGATGCTAGCGGTATTGGGCTAGGTGCTGTTTTGTTACAAGAAGGAAAACCGGTTGCTTATTTTAGTGAGAAATTAAGCGGTGCTAGCCTGAGATATTCTACTTATGATAAGGAGCTTTATGCTTTAGTTCGCACTTTGCAAACATGGCAGCACTATCTTTGGCATCGCGAGTTTATCATCCATTCTGATCATGAGGCTTTGAAACATATTCGTACCCAAACAAATCTGAACCGTCGTCATGCTAATTGGGTAGAATTCATTGAGTCTTTCCCTTACATTATTAAACACAAGAATGGGAAGGAAAATGTCATTGCAGATGCTTTGTCTCGTCGATATACCATGCTGTCCCAGTTAGATTTTAAAATCTTTGGCTTGCAAACTGTGAAAGATCAATATGTTGATGATGCTGATTTTAAAGATATCTTAGCTCATTGTATGGACGGCAAACCATGGGGCAAATTTTACTTGCAGGATGGGTTCCTGTTTCGCGCTAACAAGCTGTGTGTTCCAGCAAGCTCGGTTCGTCTTTTGTTGTTACAGGAAGCACACGGAGGCGGTCTCATGGGACACTTTGGCGTCTACAAGACGCATGAGGTACTGGCCGCCCACTTCTTTTGGCCCCGGATGCGCCGTGATGTCGAGCGCCTTGTTGCCCGCTGCACTACTTGTCAGAAAGCTAAGTCACGACTGAACAACCATGGTTTGTATATGCCTTTGCCTGTCCCTACTTCCCCTTGGCTTGATATTTCTATGGACTTTATTTTGGGATTGCCTAGAACTAAGAAGGGGAGGGATAGCATTTTTGTGGTTGTTGATAGATTCTCCAAAATGGCTCATTTTATACCATGTCATAAGACTGATGATGCTAGCAGTGTTGCTGAATTGTTCTTTCGCGAGATTATTCGTTTGCATGGTATTCCGAATACAATTGTCTCTGATCGTGATGCTAAGTTTCTCAGTCATTTTTGGAGATCACTTTGGAATAAAATGGGAACTAAATTGCTGTTTAGCACAACTTGTCACCCTCAGACTGATGGACAAACTGAGGTGGTTAATAGAACTTTGTCAACCATGCTTAGGGCTGTTTTAGACAAAAATTTGAAACGTTGGGAAGATTGCCTGCCTCATGTTGAGTTTGCTTATAATCATGCAACACATTCTTCTACAAAGATGTGCCCTTTTCAGATTGTTTATGGTTATATTCCTCGGGCGCCTATTGATTTGTTTTCGCTTGATGCTGCGGACGCCCCACACATAGATGCTGTTGCCCATGTTGAACACATGATTAATTTGCATGAACAGACTCAACAAAACATTGCTGCTGCTAATGCTAAATATCAGGTTGCGGGTAGTAAAGGTCGAAAACTTGTTACTTTTGAACCTGGTGATATGGTTTGGTTGCATTTGAGAAAGGATCGGTTTCCTACTTTACGCCGTTCTAAATTGATGCCTCGTGCTGCTGGTCCTTTTAAGGTGCTAACCAAGATTAATGATAATGCTTATGTCCTTGAGCTGCCTGCGGAGCTTGGTGTTTCCACTAGTTTTAATGTTGCAGATTTGAAGCCATATGTGGGCGAGGATGAGGAGTTGCCGTCGAGGACGACTTCAGTTCTAGAAGGGGAGGATGATGAGGACATCAACTACAACACGAGTACGTCTACGCCAGCAGCACCTTTTCCGGCGACACCAGATGCTCCTCCACCCCAGGCGCCACCTCCTTTTGGGCCAATCACTCGGGCCCGTGCAAGAGAACTAAACTTCGTCATGCTACTGAAGAACGAAGGCCCAGAAGAATAGATGCTGGCCCAACTGAGGCCTTTGCGTGGGCGCCTAGGGCTGACCACCACTAGGGGCTGCGCCCCCTTCCTGGCCGCCCTTTCCTAGGGTTGCGCCCCTCTCTTCCTCTATTTAGATAGAGTCATCATTGTTTTCCAGACTTGAGTTTTGTTTTACATCTAGCTTTAGCTACTCTCGAACACGCGCAAATACGCGCTGTCCTCGTGAGATTCAGAACTCCACCTTCGAGTGATATTGTGATTGCTCGCATCTTTTTCTTGTTCGTTCTTCGATTGCGTGCAGGAAATGATCTTCGTGATCAGGCTGATCTTGCATCAACAAGGTCGGTAACCACAGGAAGTTGGTTCAGCGATTGCATTGGCGCTTCGGGCTCGCTCGTCGTAGTCGGATCGTGAGGGTCATCTTCCACCAGATCGAAATTAACTCCACTCACCGAAAGATCGGGCACTCCGACTCTATCACAGCATGTCATGAAAGCGTCCCCATTCATTACTGCTCACTATAGAAACAGTATATGTACCATTACCGCCGTACAGACAATGTTAACATACGTTATCGAAACAACGTATTCACGGAGGTACCACAAAATGCGGGGGTATGAACAGCGATCGCCATACCCTACGCAGAACCATCTACTCCCAATGTAGTCAACTAAAGTTGGTACATTGGCAGCATCTCAAGTAAGCCACTGCTTGAGAAACAGCGTTCGGTTCGCATCACCGACAGGAAGGCCAAGCTCCCTCAGTTGGCTGAGGATCCTTACCTTCTTACCTCACGATCGAAGGTGTCGTTACAGAAAGTAAAGTTGGGTTATACATGAATTTAAGTTTTAACAGAAAAGTAATGCTGGGAGTTAGAGTTATATATACATATACTACAGCCACCTCTAATTCCCTTAATAACATTACCCTAGGGCTTTACGTACTATGCACAATCCTTAACGAACCCAACGTAGTTTGCAAATACTTTGTTGACCAATTTTTATACTATAAATTATTTTTAGGGATAATTATATCTCCAGGGTACACTTGTTAGCTCTGATACCAGCTGTGGTAGAACCAACCTAAATTACACCGGTTCAAGTACGTGAGTCCTCTCTCGAGGGCTTCATCATGCTTCAAACGGTATAATCCCTTGGCCAGTCGGGTAACGTCCCGATAAACTACCGAAAGCAGGATCAAACAAGGTACCTCGCACGAGGGCGAGTCCAGAGATACAAAAGCCATTACACTTTACATCACAGGCGGGTATGTTACATAAGTGCATAAAAGTAACATTAGTCCTCAAGAAGAGGCATTATTACAAAACAGTTTAAGTATTAGGTTACAGCAGCGGAATTTGAAAACATGGACACTGTACACGTCGATACTACGGATATCATGCTAGCCCTGGCACGATATCACTCAGCGGAATCTGTGTTGGCCGGGGACGGATCCCACTCCACGGACCAACCATCAGGCAGGGGATATGGCCACGGTGAAATGAAAGCTGACTCATCAGGGGGATTACCTGAAGTAGATAGTTACAAAGCAAGATTGAGTATGCTAATACTCAGCAAGACTTACCCGCTCATGGTATACTTAGCCATGTAACTAGACTTATGCAGGCTTTTCAGGTTTTGGGTAGAGTTTTCAGCTGAAAAGCAACAAAGTGTAGGTCCTTAATTTCAACTTTTAGCTTTCAGGTTCTAGTCGATTATCCATTCTAGGTAAGCACTTATAACTACTCAAGCATGGTAAAATCTTTAACCAAACATCATCTTTGATGATCGTAACATTGCTCTTGTTACTCTATGTGGTAAAGGGATCAAGCAGTCTCAAACTGCGTGAGAAGCGGACGATTCTGAATCGAATTCAACCTTGCAAGGATAAACCTAACTCATACGCTTGGAACCCCAAAGGGTCGTTCCGAAGCAACCATTTGCTTTTCATTCCGACTCGTGGATCAGAGCCACCACAAGCGACTGCAGGACTATACGCACTTCCAAAGTGCAGGGCGTACGTCTGTAGCGCGACTACAAAACCCGTACTCCTGGTTGCCCAGCAACACGTATTTCTACACGTCGAACCAAGTAACCAAAAGAACCAAATACATGTGGTGGGGGTATGTCCACTCCTCGGGCCGATTGGTTACTAGGCTTACCGCTTACCATATTTCACGGCATGTGGCTAGTACTTTCAAACGCTTAACCACCGCTACCACACACTGCGACCTTATCAAGTTCAATAACACAGACGGGGTATCATCTCAACCATGATACCTCACAAAACTCCCGTCCGTCATCCTTATAGTGATAACAGAAATGTAAACATTACAACTCCTATATCGCGCGAGTGACAGGAAATCACTCGACTTCTACCGGTCCTATTAGTATAAAAGCTAGTCGGACTCAAGTTCTAGTGTTCAGTACATTGGTTCCTGGAATTATGCAACTAAGGTTCCAAGCAATTCCTAAGAACTTAATGCATGAAAATATATAAATAGATATAAATTGCAGTGTAAATAAAATAGTGGGTTATGTCCGGGGCTTGCCTTCTTGCGTAGTGTTGGGGGCAGTAGGGTCAAAGTTTTCCGAAGTTTGGTTCGGAACTTCAGTTAAACCTTCGACAGCGTTCCCGGGGTCTTCAGTTGGTTCTACTCCTTGTTCCAGAACCACTTCATAATCACCGTCGGTAAGAGTAGTCGAGTCTACATGATATGCAAAACTATAAGTTGAAGAATGCATATTCTTTTATGTTATTTCACAATAAAGTTGCAATCCAAAGAAAGTAGAATATATTTATTACTTATGCAATCTATTCCTGCACTGGGCAGTGATTTATTGAGTATTAACTATTTTACCTAGATACATTAAACAGCAGGGTTAATTATACTAAGTATTTAACTAGTGGCATGGGGCAACAGGTTGGGGTGGTTTCCAATAACTATATTAAATAGCTTTATTTATTGATTGCACTAATTACTAACATGAATCTCATGTTGATGTTAAATTATGTACTTACTATAAAATGTTCAATTTGTTTTAGTTGTTTGCCACCTAATCCTAGGTTGGGAATTTAGTGACAGACTACACTATGATAGAACAGTACTAGAAAATATTTTCATGATTTTAGAGCATTTAAATTTACAGTATAAATTATACAAGGTTAACTTATGCATTAGTTATAATTAAATCTATATACTAAGAAAATACCACTTAAATGGTAGGATAATTATTTTTCTTAAATTCTACATGTCAAAAGAAAATTAATACAACTGGTTTCACATGTTTATCATTTTTCTATTAATTACTATGCATTATTGAAGTCTATAACCAATTAATCTTAACATTTAAATTTAAGCATAAAATATTTAGAAACTGAAGTTCATCCCTTAAATAAAGTTGTAGATATTTAAAAGAAGATTCTCACAAATTTTAGTTTGTATTTTTGTGATTTTTTCTTGAATTGATATAGAATTTCAAAATCTGCATCAGAAATAACAATAAGAGGTCGTTTCAGCACTATTCACTTGAGTCTAGGATCTTGCAGATAGCCCCCTGGGCTTCTAATTCTTCTAACCCGAGGTCCCTGGGCTAGAGACAGGAGCAGAGCAAGGAGAGGACGGCCATGTTCCGGCGAGGAGGGTCGCTGGCGGCGAGGTCCTAGGGGAGGAGGAGACTCAGGAACTCACAACGGTTCGGGTGCACCTCTTGCCGTGGACTGGGGTGGTCATAAGAGGGGATCCCGACGAGAGCCCGAAGTGGCGGCGGAGGGGTCGACGACGACGGCGGTGCTCCGGCGGTCAACACCGGCGAAGAACCTGCGCACGAGAACCAGTGAGACGTGGGGATGGTGGTGATGCTATCAATTGGAAGCATACACTTCGGATTAAGGATGACCGACGGAGACAGGGGTGGCGGCGGCGAGGACAAACACCGGCGAGCGTCGGGAGGGAGATGTAGGGCACTAGAGACTCCACTGAGTAGTCGTAGAGCTCCGGGGTGATGATGTGGTGCTGGCTAGGGAATCTTGGGGGTGTGGAGACGCTCGAATCGTGCTGCCCACGGTGAGGCCGAAGGCGGCGACGGCGGCGCTCGTCGGAGACGAAGCTCCGGTTGCAATTGGAAGGCAACAGGGGGTCGACGAGCACGAGTGAGCAACGGGGAAGCTTGCATGAGGGTTGATTGGTGCGGAGGATGCCTGGTGGTGGCTGCCCACGGTGATGCCGTGCGTTGCCGGAGCAGAAGAGGAACGGCGGCGGTGGAATGTGGATCGGGAGCTCGAGAAATGCCAAAGGCTCTGGAGGAATAGGACGTAGAGGTTAAGGTGGTGCTATTGCGCGCAAGAGATAGAGAGTTAAGGCTCTGCGGTGAGCTCTCCACGGTGATGAGGAGGTGGTGGCCGGCGGAGGTTCGGGGAGGCCGTGGCACGCGCGCGGGAGGCCAACAGGAGAGAGGAACAGGACTGGGAGGGGAAAAGGATGACGCGTGGATGAAGAGGAAGCAGGAGGTGGACGGCGACGGCCTGCACAGCGGTGGTCGGAGGGGAAGCACTGCCAGCGGCAGAGCAGGACTGAGCCGAGTAGGGGAGAGCACGTGCTCGGGGAGGAAGAAGAGAAGGAAAGGGGTCCGGAGGACTTGTTTGAAAATTTAAGAAAGTTCAAGGACCTCTCGGTAAACTAAGATTTCTCACTGCTACAAAGGTCAAATGAGAAAATGCTCAACATGAAAGTTGTAGAGTTTGCAAGTTCAGAAATTCAAAGTTTACAACTTTTTATGTTAAGTTTTTGAATAAAGGTAGAATTTGAATTACCTTTGTCTTTATCCAAATAAATTTGATCAAATTTTGGGTATGTTTACAAATTTTCCTGGATTGTCATGATTACTTGTATTTTTACATATTAGCCCTTAAGTAACCCTAAATATTACTATTACACTTCAACTATTTTGCATATGGCCCTTCAATTTTTATCTTAATCACACATAGGTCCCTAGTTTCATACAAAGGCCTATTTTTCTTAGGTTTTTAACTTACCTTTTTCACTTTTCTTCTCTATGGTCATTTAAATTTGGCACTTAATATTATATTTTTCCTGGGTTTTAATGTTATCTCCTATTTTACCCAATTACACACAAGGTTCGGTATGTTTCAAAATTACAATTATACCCCTGGTTACTGTACTACTCACATACACCATAACAAGCATGCATATATTATGTTGAAACTTAGTGTCTATGTTTCTAATTACCTGAATGTTACAGCCTTCCCCCCTAAAAAGAATCTCGTCCCGAGATTCCGAAGCAGAATAGAATCAAACGATTAAATTTGGGAATTGGCTTGAAGGAAGTTTGGGAAATTTCGTTGAAGATAAGATTCTGTCTCCCATGTCGCTTCTTCTTCGGTATGATGATCCCATAAGATTTTATACATCTTAACTGTCCTTCTTCTGGTGAGCCTTTCCTTGGTATCCAAGATTCGAATAGGTTGTTCGATGTACGATAGATCGGGTTCAATCTCAATGGCACAGGTCTCAACGATCTCCGTGGGTACTTTGACACATTTCTTAAGTTGAGAGATATGGAAAACATCGTGTGGCAGCCAATTGAGATGGAAGGCGAATTTTGTAAGCCACTGGGCCACAAACATTAAGGATTTCAAAAGGTCCGATATATCGGGGTGCTAGCTTCCCTTTTATACTGAAACGCTAGAAACCTCTGGTAGGAGATACTCGGAGATAGACAAAATCTCCTACTTGAAATTGCAGAGGTTTCCTTCTTTTATTTGCATAGCTTTTCTGTCTGGACTGAGCTGTTTTAAGATTAGATTGAAAAACTTTAACCTTATCTTCGGCTTCAACGACTAAGTCTGGTCCGAGGATTTTGCGTTCACCGGTCTCAGACCAACTCAAAGGAGTTCGACATCTTCGACCGTATAACGCTTCAAAGAGAGCCATTTGAAGACTAGCTTGATAACTATTGTTGTAAGAGAATTCAGCCAGAGCAAGGCACTTGTCCCAGCTTGTACCATAATAAATAATACAAGCTCGGAGCATGTCTTCAAGGATTTGGTTAACTCACTCAGTTTGTCCATCAGTCTGGGGATGATATGCAGAGCTTTGAATTAGTTTAGTTCCTAGAGCAGCTTGCAACTGTTCCCAGAAGCGCGTAATGAACTGGGGTCCTCTATCGGAGATAATAGTCTTAGGAACACCATGCAACCGAACAATTTGATCCAGATAGATTTCTGCATACCTCTTAGTTGAGTAAGTGGTATGCACAGGAAGAAAATGAGCTGTTTTTGTGAGTCTATCAATAATTACCCATATGGAGTTATGTTTTTGGGAGGTGTTAGGAAGACCAATAATAAAATCCATACTAATGTCTTTCCATTTCCATGACGGAATGGGTAGTGGTTGGAGTGTACCAGATGCCTTGAGATGATTGGCTTTAACTCTCTGGCACGTATCGCACTCAGATACATATTTAGCAATTTCTCTTTTCATTCTGGTCCACCAAAAATTCTGTCGAAGATCTTGATACATTTTGGTACTACTAGGATGAATAGAGAATTTGGAAAGATGGGCTTCATCAAGGATTTGTCTACGCAGTGGATGGTCTTTAGGTACAATAATACGATTGTTGAACCATAGGACTCCTTGATGATCGGTGTGAAAACACTTATATTTGGCTTCTCCCAGAGATAGCTTTGATTTGATAATTTTGATACCCTCATCATGTAGTTGCGACATGATGATTCTATCTTGAAGAGTAGACTTAATGGATAGCAGATTTAAACTGCCTTGAGAAATGATTTCTAGATTGAGTTTTCTCATCTGATGGCAGAGAGTGTCACTGAAGGTTGATATGGATAAGCAGTGACAATGTGCCTTGCGGCTAAGTGCATCTGCAACCACATTGGCTTTGCCAGGATGGTAGTGTACCTCAAGGTCATAGTCTTTGATTAACTCCAACCAACGCCTTTGCCTCATATTTAGGTCAGCTTGGGTGAAGATATACTTGAGGCTCTTATGGTCAGTGTAGATATTACACTTAGCACCCATAAGATGATGTCTCCAGATCTTAAGAGCATGAATAACTGATGCTAATTCAAGATCATGTGTCGGATAGTTTTGCTCATGAGTCCGAAGTGCTCTTGATGCATAGGCAATGACCCGATTGTTTTGCATAAGGACACAACCAAGGCCAATTCCGGAAGCATCGCAATAGACATCAAAAGGTTGAGTGCTATCTGGCTGAGCTAGTACTGGAGCAGTTGTTAGAAGTTTTCTCAAGGTATGGAATGCTTTATCACAATTGTCGTCCCAGCAGAATTTAACTTCCTTCTTTAATAGCTCAGTCATGGGTTTAGCTATCTTGGAAAAGTCTGGAATGAATCGGCGATAATATCCCGCCTATCCAAGGAAACTTCAAATTTGATGGACTGAAGTTGGAGGTTTCCAGTCCATAACCTCCTGGACTTTGGTTGGATCAACCGATATGCCTTCACTGGAAATAGTATGTCCTAAAAATTTCACACTATTTAGCCAGAATTTACATTTCAAGAATTTGGCATAAAGGCGATGATCACGTAGTCGTTGGAGAACGACACGTAAATGATTAGCATGGTCCTCCTTAGTTTTGGAGTATATCAGAATGTCATCAATGAAGACCATGACGAATTTGTCGAGTTCCGGCATAAAGACTGAATTTATGAGGTACATGAAATATGCCGGTGCATTAGTAAGTCCAAAAGACATAACCAGATATTCATATAATCCATATCTGGTTGAGAAAGCCGTTTTTGGAATGTCACAAGGCTTGATTTTAATCTGATGATAACTAGAGCATAAGTCAATCTTGGAAAAGACTTTAGCTCCAGCTAATTGATCGAATAATATGTCAATACGGGGAAGAGGATACTTATTCTTGATAGTAACCGCATTGAGTGGGCAATAATCGACACATAACCTTAAGCTATTATCCTTCTTTTTGACAAAGAGAGCAGGACAACCCCAAGGTGAGGCACTTGGGCGTATAAAACCCTTATCAAGAAGATCTTGGAGTTGGACCTTCAGTTCCGCTAACTCATTTGGAGGCATGCGATACGGCCTCTTTGAAATAGGAGCGGTGCCCGGTTGAAGTTCAATGATGAACTCGATGTCTCTGTCTAGTGGCATTCCAGGCAAGTCGTCTGGAAAGACATCAGGGTATTCACAGACTATAGGAATATCTTTGACCTTGATATTTGTGATAGTATAAGTGCAAGGGTGTAGATATTCTTGCTGAGGCAGATAAAGGGTGGTGACCCCATAATAGGGTGAATCAATTTTGACAACTCGGGAAGAAATGTCTAGCCGTACTTGATGTTTAGTCATCCAGTTTGTCCCAAGTATAACATTAATACCCTCCAGACTTAATAGAACCAAATCAGTTTTGATTTCTTTACTACCTAACTGAATTGGCACACTTCTAATCATTTGGTTGGAAGTGATATTTCCTCCAGGGGTAGAGATCAAATAGGACCCTTGGGTAGTACAAGGATCAAGTTCTATCCGGGTACCACAGTTGTTACTAATAAAACTATGTGTTGCTCCTGAATCAAATAATGTAACAACTGGTTTGTGGTGAATAGAGAAGGTACCCGACATGACAGAAGCTCCATCCGGAAGCTCTGCAAGGGCAGTGAAGTTAATCCGTCCTTGCCGGACTTGCATCATCGGTTTCTTGCCCTTGTTCTGGTTACCCTGAGTAGAACTCTGCCCTTGATTAGTTTTCTTGGGCCGCGGACAATCCTGATGAAATGATCCGCACTTCCGCAATTGAAACAGCGATAATTGCTGCTTCTCTATTGGACTTGTTGAACATTTGGCCGTGGGCCAGATTGTTGTAGTTGTTGCGGAGGAACGGGAGGTCTATACCTTCCTTGTTGTTGGGGCGGCCTGAAAACCAGTCTACCAGTTGGGGCATTCCGCTGCGGTGCCTCAAACGATGTGTTTGGAACAACCCGATACCTCGGTGATTGAGCACTCGAGGGTCCAGTAGGGGTCTTTCTTTTCTTCTCAGCACGATGTGCTACAATGCAATCTTCTTGAGTTAATGCCATATTAACCAGCTCGCTGAAACTATTAGCTCTTACAAGATTCAGACATTCTTTGAGCTTGGTATTAAGGCCCCGTCGGAAACGATCTTGTTTCTTGGCGTCATTATCCGCATGATATCCTGCATATTGACACAGATGATTAAAAGTTTGTGCGTATTGCAGGACTGTACTGGTGCCTTGAGTAAGTGCCAGGAATTCATTTAACTTTCGCTCCAGCAATCCTTCGGGAATATAATGTGCTCTGAAGGCTGTCCGAAACTCATCCCAGGTGATAACATGCCCTGCAGGCTGCATGGCACAGAAATTATCCCACCATATCCGAGCAGCACCACGGAGTTGCTGGGCGGCAAAGGAAGCTTTGCTTGAGTCCGCACAAGGTATTGTCAATAAAGCGAACTTCGATTCGATGATATGAAGCCAAGCATCCGCGTCCAAGGGTTCTTCAGCCTTACTGAAAAATGGAGGCTGGGTACTGATGAAATCCTGATAACTGGCCACGGGAGGATTGTGATCATCACGACCTCCTCGGAACTGTTGACGTTGCTTGTTCTGCTGTGCTTGTACCAGCAAGTTAAGAAGTTCAGTTTGTCGAGCCATAACTTTGGCGAGGTTGGGAGGTGGTGGTGGCGGTTGTTGAGAACCGCTGGCCTGATCTGCCCGGAAACCTTCCGGGGTTCTGCGCGTGGCTCCCACCATCTGAAACAAAGGAGATGTCCATCATTAACCATATAGCCTTACTCCCAATTTCAGAAGATACACTATTAGATGAACAATGCATACATTCCATTCAATCATCTCATTTCAGAACATCAGGATAGTAAACAAGATGATAAAACAGGAAGCTTATATTACAGCACCGATTTGGATTATTCTCCACACCACACATCCGAAAGATCCCTACACAGGCCATCTAGGTTACAACAAATGGCACGAGATCTAGATAAGTTACTCACTACCTAAGTTATTACACTTCCCACAGGTTACATCTAAAAGGTCGACGATTTGCTAACTAAAAATCGTCGAAGTTGCCTATAGAAGATTGGCTACCAGAAGAGGAGTGATAGGGACTAAGAACAGGATCCTCGTGCTCGGAGTCAATCTCTGAAACACCCTCAATCTCTTCCAGATCTTCTTCTTCTTCAGGCATTGCGGGTGCAGCGGGAAGTATCGGTTGCTGCTGCAGTTCCTCAAGGTGCGCCTGGGCATTGTCAGCTTCAAGTATCAGATCGTGTATTTGTGCCTGTAGGAATTCAATAACAGTGTCGCGCTGAGTGATTATATGATCACTCTCATTAATCTGATCTTCCCGATGAAGGATAGTCTCATCCCTTGCTGCGATGATTTCATCCTTCTGCGTTACCAGGGCTTGTAATTCCACTATTTGAGTAACTTGACGGTCAGCATTCCAATAGTGACTTTGAGCCACATTAGTTAATTGACCCATGCTATGAAGTAGCAAAATCTGGTAATGATGCTGCACATCCATGAACCTGGTGATGCTACGGACCGTTTCTTCAGCCAGATCTCCTAGCATATGACCAAGATGCTCTGTCCGAAAGTTCCATTCCAAATTACCAGAGTCTATGGTAGGAAATAACCCAATAGGATATGCGGCAACTTCTGTTGGATGCTGGTTGCAAAAGAGTTTGATAGCCTCCAATGCAGCAGTCTCAATGGTATCAACTAGACGATATCCAACCACCTCAACTTCTATGGGATGCCATTGTGAGCGGAAAGGGTGTTGAGGAATTATCATTTTAACCCGGCATCGAGGAACTCCCTCTTCGCGATATTCCACCCCATCGTATTGAGGAGGCTCCGTATAATGAAACAAGCTTAAAGATTCCCACAGGAGATGAGGAAATCCTTCCCAATGTAAAGCATTGGTGTGAAAGTGCCCCTCATGATCCCAAAAGGCATTTGAAGGAGCAGCCATCTGCGACAAGAATGCAAATGGTAAGATATATTTACCCTGTGGAGAACTGACAAGGTAATTAGATTAAGATAGCTGATTTTGATAACAGCAAAGGCTGGAAATCGGATGGATACTTAAGAGACCCAACTAAAGATTTCTATTTACCCAACTAAGAAAAACCAACATGTTACCAATTCTTAGAAAGCAACAAAATTAAGCATCCATTTTGTTGATTTATGTATTATGCATGCACGCACTAATCGACCTCTCAACCAAAAATAACTGCCGAATAGCTTCGGACTTACGTAATTAATTCCGGTGGCATAATACATACGTCTCTCACTATTAACTAGTCGATAAACCCTATCCGTCCTAGTTTCGTATTCGTGGTTAGTGTACCTGCAGAAAACCACAATACATATATCCAATGAACCTTTCATGCCAGCATGTCATGAAAGCGTCCCCATTCATTACTGCTCACTATAGAAACAATATCTGTACCATTACCGCTGTACAGACAACGTTAACATATGTTATCGAAACAACGTATTCACAGGGGTACCGCAAAATGCGGGGGTATGAACAGCGATTGCCATACCCTGCCGCCGAACCATCTACTCCCAATGTAGTCAACTAAAGTTGGTACATTGGCAGCATCTCAAGTAAGCCACTGCTTGAGAAACAGCGTTCGGTTCGCATCACCGACAGGAAGGCCAAGCTCCCTCAGTTGGCTGAGGATCCTTACCTTCTTACCTCACGATCGAAGGTGTCGTTACAGAAAGTAAAGTTGGGTTATACATGAATTTAAGTTTTAACAGAAAAGTAATGCTGGGAGTTAGAGTTATATATACATATACTACAGCCACCTCTAATTCCCTTAATAACATTACCCTAGGGCTTTACGTACTATGCACAATCCTTAACGAACCCAACGTAGTTTGCAAATACTTTGTTGACCAATTTTTATACTATAAATTATTTTTAGGGATAATTATATCTCCAGGGTACACTTGTTAGCTTTGATACCAGCTGTGACAGAACCAACCTGAATTGCACCGGTTCAAGTACGCGAGTCCTCTCTCGAGGGCTTCATCGTGCTTCAAACGGTATAATCCCTTGGCCAGTCGGGTAACGTCCCGATAAACCACCGAAAGCAGGATCAAACAAGGTACCTCGCACGAGGGCGAGTCCAGAGATACAAAAGCCATTACACTATACATCACAGGCGGGTATGTTACATAAGTGCATAAAAGTAACATTAGTCCTCAAGAAGAGGCATTATTACAAAACAGTTTAAGTATTAGGTTACAGCAGCGGAATTTGAAAACATGGACACTGTACACGTCGATACTAAGGATATCATGCTAGCCCTGGCACGATATCACTCGGCGGAATCTGTGTTGGCCGGGGACGGATCCCACTCCACGGACCAACCATCAGGCAGGGGATATGGCCACGGTGCAATGAAAGCTGACTCATCAGGGGGATTACCTGAAGTAGATAGTTACAAAGCAAGATTGAGTATGCTAATACTCAGCAAGACTTACCCGCTCATGGTATACTTAGCCATGTAACTAGACTTATGCAGGCTTTTCAGGTTTTGGGTAGAGTTTTCAGCTGAAAGGCAACAAAGTGTAGGTCCTTAATTTCAACTTTTAGCTTTCAGGTTCTAGTCGATTATCCATTCTAGGTAAGCACTTATAACTACTCAAACATGGTAAAATCTTTAACCAAACATCATCTTTGATGATCGTAACATTGCTCTTGTTACTCTATGTGGTAAAGGGATCAAGCAGTCTCAAACTGCGTGAGAAGCGGACGATTCTGAATCGAATTCAACCTTGCAAGGATAAACCTAACTCATACGCTTGGAACACCAAAGGGTCGTTCCGAAGCAACCATTTGCTTTTCATTCCGACTCGTGGATCAGAGCCACCACAAGCGACTGCAGGACTATACGCACTTCCAAAGTGCAGGGCGTACGTCTGTAGTGCGACTACAAAACCCGTACTCCTGGTTGCCCAGCAACACGTATTCCTACACGTCGAACCAAGTAACCAAAAGAACCAAATACATGTGGTGGGGGTATGTCCACTCCTCGGGCCAATTGGTTACTAGGCTTACCGCTTACCATATTTCGCGGCATGTGGCTAGTACTTTCAAACGCTTAACCACCGCTACCACACACTGCGACCTTATCAAGTTCAATAACACAGACGGGGTATCATCTCAACCATGATACCTCACAAAACTCCCGTCCGTCATCCTTATAGTGATAACAGAAATGTAAACATTACAACTCCTATATCGCGCGAGTGACAGGAAATCACTCGACTTCTACCGGTCCTATTAGTATAAAAGCTAGTCGGACTCAAGTTCTAGTGTTCAGTACATTGGTTCCTGGAATTATGCAACTAAGGTTCCAAGCAATTCCTAAGAACTTAATGCATGAAAATATATAAATAGATATAAATTGCAGTGTAAATAAAATAGTGGGTTATGTCCGGGGCTTGCCTTCTTGCGTAGTGTTGGGGGCAGTAGGGTCAAAGTTTTCCGAAGTTTGGTTCGGAACTTCAGTTAAACCTTCGACAGCGTTCCCGGGGTCTTCAGTTGGTTCTACTCCTTGTTCCAGAACCACTTCATAATCACCGTCGGTAAGAGTAGTCGAGTCTACATGATATGCAAAACTATAAGTTGAAGAATGCATATTCTTTTATGTTATTTCACAATAAAGTTGCAATCCAAAGAAAGTAGAATATATTTATTACTTATGCAATCTATTCCTGCACTGGGCAGTGATTTATTGAGTATTAACTATTTTACCTAGATACATTAAACAGCAGGGTTAATTATACTAAGTATTTAACTAGTGGCATGGGGCAACAGGTTGGGGTGGTTTCCAATAACTATATTAAATAGCTTTATTTATTGATTGCACTAATTACTAACATGAATCTCATGTTGATGTTAAATTATGTACTTACTATAAAATGTTCAATTTGTTTTAGTTGTTTGCCACCTAATCCTAGGTTGGGAATTTAGTGACAGACTACACTATGATAGAACAGTACTAGAAAATATTTTTATGATTTTAGAGCATTTAAATTTACAGTATAAATTATACAAGGTTAACTTATGCATTAGTTATAATTAAATCTATATACTAAGAAAATACCACTTATGATAGAGTCGGAGTGCCCGATCTTTCGGTGAGTGGAGATAATTTCGATCTGGTGGAAGATGACCCTCACGATCCGACTACGACGAGTGAGCCCGAAGCGCCAATGCAATCGCTGAACCAACTTCCTGTGGTTACCGACCTTGTTGATGCAAGATCAGCCTGATCACGAAGATCGTTTCCTGCACGCAATCGAGGAACGAACAAGAAAAAGATGCGAGCAATCACAATATCACTCGAAGGTGGAGTTCTGAATCTCACGAGGACAGCGCGTATTTGCGCGTGTTCGAGAGTAGCTAAAGCTAGATGTAAAACAAAACTCAAGTCTGGAAAGCAATGATGCCTCTATCTAAATAGAGGAAGAGAGGGGTGCAACCCTAGGAAAGGGGCGGCCAGGGAGGGGGCGCAGCCCCTAGTGGTGGTCAGCCCTAGGCGCCCACGCAAGGGCCTCAGTTGGGCCAGCATCTATTCTTCTGGGCCTTCGTTCTTCAGTAGCATGACGAAGTTCAGTTCTCTTGCACGGGCCTGAGTGATTGGCCCAGAAGGAGGTGGCGCCTGGGGTGGAGGAGCATCTGGTGTCGCTGGAAAAGGTGCTGCTGGCGTAGACGTACTCGTGTTGTAGTTGATGTCCTCATCATCCTCCCCTTCTAGAACTGAAATCGTCCTCGACGGCAACTCCTCATCCTCGCCCACATATGGCTTCAAATCTGCAACATTAAAACTAGTGGAAACACCAAGCTCCGCAGGCAGGTCAAGGACATAAGCATTATCATTAATCTTGGTTAGCACCTTAAAAGGACCAGCAGCACGAGGCATCAATTTAGAACGGCGTAAAGTAGGAAACCGATCCTTTCTCAAATGCAACCAAACCATATCACCAGGTTCAAAAGTAACAAGTTTTCGACCTTTACTACCAGCAACCTGATATTTAGCATTAGCAGCAGCAATGTTTTGTTGAGTCTGTTCATGCAAATTAATCATGTGTTCAACATGGGCAACAGCATCTATGTGTGGGGCGTCCGCAGCATCAAGCGAAAACAAATCAATAGGCGCCCGAGGAATATAACCATAAACAATCTGAAAAGGGCACATCTTTGTAGAAAAATGTGTTGCATGATTATAAGCAAACTCAACATGAGGCTGGCAATCTTCCCAACATTTCAAATTTTTTTCTAAAACAGCCCTAAGCATGGTTGACAAAGTTCTATTAACCACCTCAGTTTGTCCATCAGTCTGAGGGTGACAAGTTGTGCTATACAGCAATTTAGTTCCCATTTTATTCCAAAGTGATCTCCAAAAATGACTGAGAAACTTAGCATCACGATCAGAGACTATTGTATTCGGAATACCATGCAAACGAATAATCTCTCGAAAGAACAATTCAGCAACACTGCTAGCATCATCAGTCTTATGACATGGTATAAAATGAGCCATTTTGGAGAATCTATCAACAACCACAAAAATGCTATCCCTCCCCTTCTTAGTTCTAGGCAATCCCAAAATAAAGTCCATAGAAATATCAAGCCAAGGGGAAGTAGGGACAGGCAAAGGCATATACAAACCATGGTTGTTCAGTCGTGACTTAGCTTTCTGACAAGTAGTGCAGCGGGCAACAAGGCGCTCGACATCACGGCGCATCCGGGGCCAAAAGAAGTGGGCGGCCAGCACCTTATGCGTCTTGTAGACTGTGGCAGAACCAACCTGAATTATACCGGCTCAAGTACGCGAGTCCACTTCGGAGGGCTCCAACGTGCTTCAAACGGTATAATCCCTTGGCCTGTCGGGTAACGTCCCGATAAACCACCGATACACAGGATCAAATAAGGTTACCTCACTCGAAGGTGAGTCCAGAGATACAATTACCATCACATTTTTACATCACAGGGATTTACATTATAAGAGTTTCCAAAAGAAGTACGAAGTTTCAAATTAAGAGAAAAGGATTACAAACTGTTAAAACTATTATTTTTGGCAGCGGAAAACATACGCGATGATTACGAAACGTCGTCAAGACGGATGTCACGCTAAGCCCGGGCACGACATCACTCGAGATCATCAGTGTTGGCCGGGGACGGATCCCATTCCTCGGACCAATCATCTGGGAGAGCATAGGGCCATGACAGGGAAAGAGTAGGGTCTTCAAAGGCTTTACCTGAAAAACATAAAACTAGCAAGGCTGAGTATACTAATACTCAGCAAGGCTTACCCGGAATTGGGTATACTTTAGCCCATAACTAGACTCATGCAAGCATTGTAGAGGCTCTGGGTTTATTTTCAGCTGAAAAGCAACAAAGAGTATGAACTACTTTCAAGTTTTAGCTTTCATCTTCTAGTTGAGTATTTATTCTAGATTAGCACCTACACTAAGCAAGCAAGGTAGTGATTATCATCCATCAAGATTATCCATCATTAGTTCCACTTCTTACTCAATGTGGTAAAAGGGATAAGCAGTCTCAATCTTCGTGAGAGGCGGACGATTCGAATCGAATTTAACCTTGCAAGGTAAACCTAACTCACACGCTCGGAATACCAACATGGCGTTCCAAGCAACCGTTTCCCTCATATTCCGGGTTGTGGATCAGGGCCACCACAAGCGACTGCAGGACCGTACGCACACCCAATGTGTACAGGACATACGTCTGTAGCGCGACTACAAAACCCGTATTCCTGTCTGCCTTGCAGAACGTACTCCCACACGTCGGTGCGTGTAAACATAAAATAAAAGTCGAGTGGTGGAAGCGCGTCCACTTGCCGGGCCAATCGGGTACTAGGTTTACCGCTTACCATATTTCACGGCATGTGGCTAGTACTTTCAAAAACTTAGCCACCACTACCACATGGATCGACCTTATCAACTTTTAACAAAACAGACAGGGTAAAACTTCAGGTCATGATGCAGCACATGACCCTGTCCGTCATCCTTATAGTGATTGCAGAAATGTAAACATGCAACTCCTATATCGCGCGAGTGACAGGAAATCACTCGACTTCTACCGGTCCTATTAGCGAAGCATCTAACCGATAAGGACTCGGGAGCATTACATTGGATTCCTAGGATTCATGCATCTAGGGTTTCACTTCAATTCCTAGACTTAATGCAAAATATAATATAGATAGACATAGATTGCAGTGTAAATAAAGTAGTGGGATATGTCCGGGGCTTGCCTTTACTGGTGGGTCTGAAGTCAGTAAGTCAACATCTTCCGAACTTTGGTTCGGGGCTTCAGTTAATCCCTTGGTGACGTTCACTTGATCTTCAGGAACATCCTTCGTAGACTCCGGGGAAATCTCGTAGGTACCGTTGCCGAAGTAGTCGTATCTACATGTAATGCAACATTACATTCAAGCGTGCACACAAAACTATTTTATTTCACAACAAAGTTACAATCCAGCACTTATCTAACACACTATTCACATAACAACCAAAAAGATCTGAACTAAACCTAGACAGAGCTTTAGGGGGCAACTAACTAGAATCGGCTACTCGTTGAAGATTACAACAGAGCCGATTGGAAACAACAAGGGTTTAGCTGATTGATGAGTGCGTCGGTTTCCTAGGGGATCGATGAAATCATCGATTACCTTGGCAGAAGGATGATTCCTAAAGTAGTTGTTTTAACTGAGATGTGCTTAGGTGCTACCTAGGTAATGATTCCTAAAGTAGTTGTCTTAACTGAGATGTGCTTAGGTGCTACCTAGGTAACTAAGTGTGGTTGTATCGACTCGATTACGTCAGCACAACTATTGAGTGACGTATAGCCGAAAGGAGTGTGATTGAGGGTACACGACCGATAGATATAGATAGCCGATCTCTCAGTCGATAAATCGACTGATAGAAGTGTGTGGATAAAGATGGGAAAAACTAAGGATTGATCGGCCATAACTGATATGGAGAGCAACTAAAATCGGCCTGGGTCGGTCGATGGCAGGAACCCTAAGATTGCGGGTGCATCTTAGATATATCGACTATGTGTAGCCGATGTAGAACAGAACGAAAGAATTGTATCGGCAATAGCCGATATTAGAAAGGTAACAATCGTATCAGCTAACCAGCCGATGGTAGAAGTATCGATTGACAGCTGTTACACAGAAACACCATAGACTCAAGAAAACTGATGCTTAGTGGCTGAGCTGATAGTTTGATACTGAAGCACAGCTGTCGAGATGTAGCGGCTAAGCAGCAGTTGTACATGAACTAACAAAGATCCTTTTACGAAAAGAATCTTAAGGAAACGACAATCAAGACATGGATCACGTCTTGACGGCAAGGATATGAGCACTTTTATGAAAGGGTTAACTAAACATACACACATTTTTATTTAAGACCATATTCTATGGTTTACTTTTCAGTGATAACACAAACACACAATATAATATAAAGTACAATAAAACATTCATTCCCTAATACTTGACCTAGACCACACATCAAAGACTTTCACTCAAGATCACAACATGAAACTTATAGATTTTGACCTAAGCGTTCAAACAGAACTGATTTTTGTGTTTTTATGAACTTCTTATGAAAAATTATGAACTGTAGAAGTTCACTGAGTTGAAATAAAGAAAGTTCTGGAAATCTTATAGAAAACACCCTAGATCTTTTTAGATTAAAGCAATTAAGTCCCTGGTCGGGGAAAACAGATAACAGGAGGATAACGACGATATTCCAGCAAAGGAATCGCCGGTATTAGAAGGATTCAGCGAATCAGGGCAAACCTTGGGGTAATTTCGAATATGGAGGAAGAATGGGCGGAAAGTGAATTCCCGCGGTGAACAAAATCGGTGATAAGATGAGCTCGGCGATGACGAGATTCCGTGGTTGACGAAGAAGTTCGCCGGTCATGCGTTGCACGTCAAACTCGCGTCGCGTTGCTCCCGCCTCGACTTCCGTATAGATGAAGGGAGCTCGTCGTGCCTGGTTGCACAGCATCTCCTCCGAGCTCGTCACGCCCGACTACTGTCTTCACTCCGTAACTCCTCCTTTCTGACTCGCCGCGCCATAAACGCCTCTCCGCCTCCGCGAGGATCGAGGGAGCTCGCTGTGCGTGGCTCCTCTGAGCTCACCGCATCCGGTATGCCTGTGCCGTCACTTGCAGGGCCGCCGTACCTGGGCCGCCGTACCTGGCTGCAGCTCCTGTGCGTCACTCTTGCTCGCACAAGGTGTAGTTCTGCCGCCTTTTCCGCCAGCTGCGACGCCATCCGAATCGGCCTACCACCGCCGCGGGCAGAACGCTTCCGCTCCACACTTGCGGACGCGCTAGCTCAATTCAGCCCGGACCTCCGCCTTCACTTAGCCGTGCCACACTCGCCCCCTCTGTCTCCGCGAGAACCGAAATCCGCTCGCACCGGGGCCATCTCCATATCCTCCGCGCAGTCCGCAGTGTCGCTTGACTCGCGTGCCACTCACGCGTTTGCTCCACGCCGCCAATTCACCTTTGCTTGCGCCCACGTCTCAACGCCTGCCGCCTGCTCGGCCTCCGCTCTACCTGCGCGCGCTCGCTCGCGCCACTGCTGCACCCTCGCCGGCTCCCTGTGTTCGCGCTCCAGTCAAGGCGCCCTGCATCGCCGGTGTTCTGCTCCACCCAAGCCAGCTCCGCCCCTGTGCTCCGCCCGGCTCACGCGATAGCGTCCAGCGCCGCCGCCCCGGGCCACGCGCCTGCTCCCACATCTGCTCCCGCGCGCTTGCGCAATGCTTGCGTTCATGAGTCCCTGCTTCAACGCCTCCCGAATAGCCCTCGCGTCGGTTCACCTGAAGCCATCGGCTTCACTCTTGCACGGTCTGCACCCTCACGCTCCGTTCTGCCCGTTGCTTGCTCGTTCGCCTGGACACCGACCTGCGCGCGCTCCGTTCTCGCGCGCTCTCCCAACTCCCGCTCGCTCCGTGTCTACGCACAGCGCCGCGCTGACCTGGGCTCGCCTGCCGCTTACTGCTCGCACGCGCGCGCTCCCGCACCGCGCCAACACGCGCAGCGCCGCCCCGCGCCTACCGCACGCGCCCGCGCACTGCCGCGGCCCACCACCAGCGCCTGCTGAGCCATGCGCCGCCCGGCCCCTGCGCACCTCCGGTCCCCGCGCTAACACCGAGCTGCCGCCCGACCTGCGCCAGCTCCCGCCGCCGAGCCGAGCCGCTGCCGCCCGCTCGGCCCGGGCTTGCCTGCCGCGCGCGCCGCTCCAGCTTCCGCGCTGGCGCTGCCCCGCCGCCGCCAGCGCCCGCCTGCGCCTGGGCCCGCCACCTGCGCGCATCCTGCGCGCTCGCGCTCGGGCCGTCGCCCGCTCGGCCCCGAGCGCCCGCCGCCTGCGCTGGGCCGCCGCTCCGCCAGCCGCGCCTGGGCCCGCTCGCCGCCCCGCCTGTGCTTCGCTTGCTGCTGCAGCTCGCCCCGCGAGCCGTTCTGCCGCTCGGGCCTGCCTGTTTGAGCTGAGGAGAGAGAGAGAGGGGAGAAAGAGGCAGAGAACACGAGATGCGGCTGCCAGTGGAGAAAGGGAAGAAGGAGACGGCAGGGAACGGATAAGGCAGAGGGAGAAGAAAAACAGAGAAGAAAGGGAATTGGAACTTCCCAAGGACTTAAGCGCAAAATCAGAAAATTGCAGGGACCTATTTGTAAAATAAAATTTTCCATCGATCTAAAACCCGAATGAAGAAATGCCCAAAACGAAAGTTGGAGAGTTTTTCAAACTCTACAACATTGCTTTAGGGCTCAAGTTCAAAAACTCGAAACTTATATTTTTACACGTGCATTTTTAACAAAAGTTGGATTTAAATTACTTTTGCCCTAAAAAGCGTAACTTTATAAAATTCAGGACCTAAATGCAAGCATTTACGACATGTCATGATGACGGGATAGAATCGTCATAATGATTGGATAGACATGTCATGATGACTTGCACTTTTACACTTTAGTCCTGAGTAAATTTAAAAGTTACTTTTGTCAATCAAACATTTGCATAAAAGGACTTGTACTTTTATAAAATTACGTAAACACCCTTAATTTTTACCATTTTACCCAAAATTTTTACACAATTCAACACTTGCATTGCCAATGCAACTTTGGATAAATATATATTTTTTACAAGGAATAAAATAAGAAAAATATGTTTACAAAACCACTTTTCACTTATTTTGAAATTACTCTTATCCAATTACATTTTGCAAAAACAACCCTAGGTTTTTCTATAATTACAAAAATACCCTTTTAACTTGTACTTTTAAATTTTCAAAAGTTTCACATAAACTCACATAAGCTTTATATAAACAATACATATTTCACACTAACAAATTATATGCCTAGTTTACAAACACATGAACTGTCACAGCCCTCCCCCCTAAAAAGAATCTCGTCCCGAGATTCGGACGAAAGACTCTTAAGAGAAGATTGAGGTTGATGACGAGAGTATGATGAGATGAGTATAACGAAAACATGAAGAGATGGTACATAGATGAGTTTAACAAGATAAGAGATTATACATAAGGACGATAAATGTCGATGACATTCATCACAAAACTTATGGACAATAAGTAAGGATAGTACAAGGGACTGACAAAGTGATGTTTGAAATGTTCTTGCTCAGAGTTTATTACTTAAATAATTTTGGATGATGTTATTGCAAAACATGCCTATTGAGACCAATGCAATCAAGGAATAATGACAAAATGCTCCATCCATGATCGTGATGCATTGTTTGAGTTTTATGATTACAATAATGGTGCAACACGAGAATGGAGGATTCCATGCACGACTGACATGGTGCATATGCCACAAGGCAATTATCATGATGCTGACCAAATGATGCAGACACCATGATGCAAGGATGATGATACTTGCAATGCATGCACATATGAAATGCATGAAGTGTGATGCATACCCTTATGAGTTAATGATGCATATGAGTCGCACTCTATAGCCGTTCTCTCGTAACGAACACCTGGTTAGCTCTATATCCTTAGACAAGGATTAGAAGTTAGGACACTAGTAAGGTTGCATAAGAAGAGATTGCAGTGTTGTTACGTCACATGTACCTAGTCACCAGTGCGCCCCTAATGGCTCAATCATGTGACTGCAGTGCACATGAGGCCTTAGGTTCCGACACGGCATCATGGTCATGTGATTAAACACCACCACAAAAGAGGAATGACAACCTTGTAGTGCCAAAGCAGCAAGGAAGACTTAGGAAACCGAAGAGAACCCAAGGTTGCACCTGAGGCATACCCGTTAGTTAGTCTACGGATCGTTGATGACGATGCAAAACCATGCACTGACTAGAATGGTATGTGTTATGATGCATGACTTTTGCCGGGAGAATTGTATTCCAAAAGTAATTATTGTCATACATCTTTTTAACTTATCCAAAATCATCTGAGCAAAAAAAAAAAAAAAAAAAAATGAAGGTGCGACTCTCAGATGTTGTAACCAGAATAGCCAACGATATAAGGTACAACACCAAGAGAGGATGAATAGATCACTAGATGATGGATTGAAGGGTTTGAAGATAACCATTAAGGTGTAACCATCAAAGAAGAAGTTCAATGGTTCTGCCGAAACAGATTTAAAACAAATTCAAGGATTTGATTGGACTGTCAAGCTAAGATCGGTGATAGGATTCAAACACAACCCAATTCACCTGATTCATAAAAGACTTTCTTAACTCTAAGATAGCCCAGCAGATTACATTTACTCCTACAACACAAAGTCAAACAAGCATTCAGATACAAGCACATATTTCAGTACATCAACGTAACAACCAAGGCAATTAGGTCAATCCAAGATAACATGATGTATGCACGTTCTACACGTCCTCACAAACAAAAATAACTGCCAAGTAATCTTGGTCTTACGTGGTTAAGTACGGTGGCATCATATAGATACGTCTCTCCCTGTAATATCTAGTCGTTAATCCTAACCATTCAAAACCTATCGAATCGTGGTTAGCATTCCTGCAGAAAACACAATATGTATATATTGAACCTTTCATGCCAGCATGTCATGAAAGCGTCCCCAAACATTACTGTTCACTATAGAAACAGCATCTGTACAATTACCGCCGTACAGACAACGTTAACATACGTTATTGAGATAACGTATTCACGGGGTACCGCAAAATGCGGGGGTATGAACTGCGATCGCCATACCCTGCGCCGAACCATATACTCCCAATATAATCAACCTAAGTTGGTATATTGGCAGCATCTCAAGTAGGCCACTGCTTGAGAAACAGCGTTCGGTTCGCATCACCGACGGGAAGGCCAAGCTCCCTTAGTTGGCTGAGGATCCTTACCTTCTTACCTCATCATCGAAGGTGTCGTTACAGAATGTAAGGTTGGGTTGTGCATGAATTTAAGTTTTAACAGAAAAGTAATGCTGGTAGTTAGAGTTATATATATACTATAGCCACCTCTAATTCCCTCATAAGCATTACCCTAGGGCTTTACGTACTAAGCATAATCCTTAACGGATCCAACGTAGTTTTGTCAAACATTTTGTTGGTCATACTTTTATACTGAAAGCATTTTTAAGGTAAAATGTATCTCCAGGGTAACCTTATAGCTCTGATACCAGCTGTGGCAGAACCAACCTGAATTATACCGGCTCAAGTACGCGAGTCCACTTCGGAGGGCTCCAACGTGCTTCAAACGGTATAATCCCTTGGCCTGTCGGGTAACGTCCCGATAAACCACCGATACACAGGATCAAATAAGGTTACCTCACTCGAAGGTGAGTCCAGAGATACAATTACCATCACATTTTTACATCACAGGGATTTACATTATAAGAGTTTCCAAAAGAAGTACGAAGTTTCAAATTAAGAGAAAAGGATTACAAACTGTTAAAACTATTATTTTTGGCAGCGGAAAACATACGCGATGATTACGAAACGTCGTCAAGACGGATGTCACGCTAAGCCCGGGCACGACATCACTCGAGATCATCAGTGTTGGCCGGGGACGGATCCCATTCCTCGGACCAATCATCTGGGAGAGCATAGGGCCATGACAGGGAAAGAGTAGGGTCTTCAAAGGCTTTACCTGAAAAACATAAAACTAGCAAGGCTGAGTATACTAATACTCAGCAAGGCTTACCCGGAATTGGGTATACTTTAGCCCATAACTAGACTCATGCAAGCATTGTAGAGGCTCTGGGTTTATTTTCAGCTGAAAAGCAACAAAGAGTATGAACTACTTTCAAGTTTTAGCTTTCATCTTCTAGTTGAGTATTTATTCTAGATTAGCACCTACACTAAGCAAGCAAGGTAGTGATTATCATCCATCAAGATTATCCATCATTAGTTCCACTTCTTACTCAATGTGGTAAAAGGGATAAGCAGTCTCAATCTTCGTGAGAGGCGGACGATTCGAATCGAATTTAACCTTGCAAGGTAAACCTAACTCACACGCTCGGAATACCAACATGGCGTTCCAAGCAACCGTTTCCCTCATATTCCGGGTTGTGGATCAGGGCCACCACAAGCGACTGCAGGACCGTACGCACACCCAATGTGTACAGGACATACGTCTGTAGCGCGACTACAAAACCCGTATTCCTGTCTGCCTTGCAGAACGTACTCCCACACGTCGGTGCGTGTAAACATAAAATAAAAGTCGAGTGGTGGAAGCGCGTCCACTTGCCGGGCCAATCGGGTACTAGGTTTACCGCTTACCATATTTCACGGCATGTGGCTAGTACTTTCAAAAACTTAGCCACCACTACCACATGGATCGACCTTATCAACTTTTAACAAAACAGACAGGGTAAAACTTCAGGTCATGATGCAGCACATGACCCTGTCCGTCATCCTTATAGTGATTGCAGAAATGTAAACATGCAACTCCTATATCGCGCGAGTGACAGGAAATCACTCGACTTCTACCGGTCCTATTAGCGAAGCATCTAACCGATAAGGACTCGGGAGCATTACATTGGATTCCTAGGATTCATGCATCTAGGGTTTCACTTCAATTCCTAGACTTAATGCAAAATATAATATAGATAGACATAGATTGCAGTGTAAATAAAGTAGTGGGATATGTCCGGGGCTTGCCTTTACTGGTGGGTCTGAAGTCAGTAAGTCAACATCTTCCGAACTTTGGTTCGGGGCTTCAGTTAATCCCTTGGTGACGTTCACTTGATCTTCAGGAACATCCTTCGTAGACTCCGGGGAAATCTCGTAGGTACCGTTGCCGAAGTAGTCGTATCTACATGTAATGCAACATTACATTCAAGCGTGCACACAAAACTATTTTATTTCACAACAAAGTTACAATCCAGCACTTATCTAACACACTATTCACATAACAACCAAAAAGATCTGAACTAAACCTAGACAGAGCTTTAGGGGGCAACTAACTAGAATCGGCTACTCGTTGAAGATTACAACAGAGCCGATTGGAAACAACAAGGGTTTAGCTGATTGATGAGTGCGTCGGTTTCCTAGGGGATCGATGAAATCATCGATTACCTTGGCAGAAGGATGATTCCTAAAGTAGTTGTTTTAACTGAGATGTGCTTAGGTGCTACCTAGGTAATGATTCCTAAAGTAGTTGTCTTAACTGAGATGTGCTTAGGTGCTACCTAGGTAACTAAGTGTGGTTGTATCGACTCGATTACGTCAGCACAACTATTGAGTGACGTATAGCCGAAAGGAGTGTGATTGAGGGTACACGACCGATAGATATAGATAGCCGATCTCTCAGTCGATAAATCGACTGATAGAAGTGTGTGGATAAAGATGGGAAAAACTAAGGATTGATCGGCCATAACTGATATGGAGAGCAACTAAAATCGGCCTGGGTCGGTCGATGGCAGGAACCCTAAGATTGCGGGTGCATCTTAGATATATCGACTATGTGTAGCCGATGTAGAACAGAACGAAAGAATTGTATCGGCAATAGCCGATATTAGAAAGGTAACAATCGTATCAGCTAACCAGCCGATGGTAGAAGTATCGACTGACAGCTGTTACACAGAAACACCATAGACTCAAGAAAACTGATGCTTAGTGGCTGAGCTGATAGTTTGATACTGAAGCACAGCTGTCGAGATGTAGCGGCTAAGCAGCAGTTGTACATGAACTAACAAAGATCCTTTTACGAAAAGAATCTTAAGGAAACGACAATCAAGACATGGATCACGTCTTGACGGCAAGGATATGAGCACTTTTATGAAAGGGTTAACTAAACATACACACATTTTTATTTAAGACCATATTCTATGGTTTACTTTTCAGTGATAACACAAACACACAATATAATATAAAGTACAATAAAACATTCATTCCCTAATACTTGACCTAGACCACACATCAAAGACTTTCACTCAAGATCACAACATGAAACTTATAGATTTTGACCTAAGCGTTCAAACAGAACTGATTTTTGTGTTTTTATGAACTTCTTATGAAAAATTATGAACTGTAGAAGTTCACTGAGTTGAAATAAAGAAAGTTCTGGAAATCTTATAGAAAACACCCTAGATCTTTTTAGATTAAAGCAATTAAGTCCCTGGTCGGGGAAAACAGATAACAGGAGGATAACGACGATATTCCAGCAAAGGAATCGCCGGTATTAGAAGGATTCAGCGAATCAGGGCAAACCTTGGGGTAATTTCGAATATGGAGGAAGAATGGGCGGAAAGTGAATTCCCGCGGTGAACAAAATCGGTGATAAGATGAGCTCGGCGATGACGAGATTCCGTGGTTGACGAAGAAGTTCGCCGGTCATGCGTTGCACGTCAAACTCGCGTCGCGTTGCTCCCGCCTCGACTTCCGTATAGATGAAGGGAGCTCGTCGTGCCTGGTTGCACAGCATCTCCTCCGAGCTCGTCACGCCCGACTACTGTCTTCACTCCGTAACTCCTCCTTTCTGACTCGCCGCGCCATAAACGCCTCTCCGCCTCCGCGAGGATCGAGGGAGCTCGCTGTGCGTGGCTCCTCTGAGCTCACCGCATCCGGTATGCCTGTGCCGTCACTTGCAGGGCCGCCGTACCTGGGCCGCCGTACCTGGCTGCAGCTCCTGTGCGTCACTCTTGCTCGCACAAGGTGTAGTTCTGCCGCCTTTTCCGCCAGCTGCGACGCCATCCGAATCGGCCTACCACCGCCGCGGGCAGAACGCTTCCGCTCCACACTTGCGGACGCGCTAGCTCAATTCAGCCCGGACCTCCGCCTTCACTTAGCCGTGCCACACTCGCCCCCTCTGTCTCCGCGAGAACCGAAATCCGCTCGCACCGGGGCCATCTCCATATCCTCCGCGCAGTCCGCAGTGTCGCTTGACTCGCGTGCCACTCACGCGTTTGCTCCACGCCGCCAATTCACCTTTGCTTGCGCCCACGTCTCAACGCCTGCCGCCTGCTCGGCCTCCGCTCTACCTGCGCGCGCTCGCTCGCGCCACTGCTGCACCCTCGCCGGCTCCCTGTGTTCGCGCTCCAGTCAAGGCGCCCTGCATCGCCGGTGTTCTGCTCCACCCAAGCCAGCTCCGCCCCTGTGCTCCGCCCGGCTCACGCGATAGCGTCCAGCGCCGCCGCCCCGGGCCACGCGCCTGCTCCCACATCTGCTCCCGCGCGCTTGCGCAATGCTTGCGTTCATGAGTCCCTGCTTCAACGCCTCCCGAATAGCCCTCGCGTCGGTTCACCTGAAGCCATCGGCTTCACTCTTGCACGGTCTGCACCCTCACGCTCCGTTCTGCCCGTTGCTTGCTCGTTCGCCTGGACACCGACCTGCGCGCGCTCCGTTCTCGCGCGCTCTCCCAACTCCCGCTCGCTCCGTGTCTACGCACAGCGCCGCGCTGACCTGGGCTCGCCTGCCGCTTACTGCTCGCACGCGCGCGCTCCCGCACCGCGCCAACACGCGCAGCGCCGCCCCGCGCCTACCGCACGCGCCCGCGCACTGCCGCGGCCCACCACCAGCGCCTGCTGAGCCATGCGCCGCCCGGCCCCTGCGCACCTCCGGTCCCCGCGCTAACACCGAGCTGCCGCCCGACCTGCGCCAGCTCCCGCCGCCGAGCCGAGCCGCTGCCGCCCGCTCGGCCCGGGCTTGCCTGCCGCGCGCGCCGCTCCAGCTTCCGCGCTGGCGCTGCCCCGCCGCCGCCAGCGCCCGCCTGCGCCTGGGCCCGCCACCTGCGCGCATCCTGCGCGCTCGCGCTCGGGCCGTCGCCCGCTCGGCCCCGAGCGCCCGCCGCCTGCGCTGGGCCGCCGCTCCGCCAGCCGCGCCTGGGCCCGCTCGCCGCCCCGCCTGTGCTTCGCTTGCTGCTGCAGCTCGCCCCGCGAGCCGTTCTGCCGCTCGGGCCTGCCTGTTTGAGCTGAGGAGAGAGAGAGAGGGGAGAAAGAGGCAGAGAACACGAGATGCGGCTGCCAGTGGAGAAAGGGAAGAAGGAGACGGCAGGGAACGGATAAGGCAGAGGGAGAAGAAAAACAGAGAAGAAAGGGAATTGGAACTTCCCAAGGACTTAAGCGCAAAATCAGAAAATTGCAGGGACCTATTTGTAAAATAAAATTTTCCATCGATCTAAAACCCGAATGAAGAAATGCCCAAAACGAAAGTTGGAGAGTTTTTCAAACTCTACAACATTGCTTTAGGGCTCAAGTTCAAAAACTCGAAACTTATATTTTTACACGTGCATTTTTAACAAAAGTTGGATTTAAATTACTTTTGCCCTAAAAAGCGTAACTTTATAAAATTCAGGACCTAAATGCAAGCATTTACGACATGTCATGATGACGGGATAGAATCGTCATAATGATTGGATAGACATGTCATGATGACTTGCACTTTTACACTTTAGTCCTGAGTAAATTTAAAAGTTACTTTTGTCAATCAAACATTTGCATAAAAGGACTTGTACTTTTATAAAATTACGTAAACACCCTTAATTTTTACCATTTTACCCAAAATTTTTACACAATTCAACACTTGCATTGCCAATGCAACTTTGGATAAATATATATTTTTTACAAGGAATAAAATAAGAAAAATATGTTTACAAAACCACTTTTCACTTATTTTGAAATTACTCTTATCCAATTACATTTTGCAAAAACAACCCTAGGTTTTTCTATAATTACAAAAATACCCTTTTAACTTGTACTTTTAAATTTTCAAAAGTTTCACATAAACTCACATAAGCTTTATATAAACAATACATATTTCACACTAACAAATTATATGCCTAGTTTACAAACACATGAACTGTCACATAGACGCCAAAGTGTCCCATGAGACCGCCTCCGTGTGCTTCCTGTAACAACAAAAGACGAACTGAGCTTGCTGGAACACACAGCTTGTTAGCGCGAAACAGGAACCCATCCTGCATGTGAAATTTGCCCCATGGTTTGCCATCCACACAATGAGCTAAGATATCTTTAAAATCAGCATCATCGACATATTGATCTTTCACAGTATGCAAGCCAAAGATTTTAAAATCTAACTAGGACAGCATGGTATATCGACGAGACAAAGCATCAGCAATGACATTTTCCTTCCCATTCTTGTGTTTAATAATGTAAGGGAAAGACTCAATGAATTCTACCCAATTAGCATGACGACGGTTCAGATTTGTTTGGGTACGAATATGTTTCAAAGCCTCATGATCAGAATGGATGATAAACTCGCGATGCCAAAGATAGTGCTGCCATGTTTGCAAAGTGCGAACTAAAGCATAAAGCTCCTTATCATAAGTAGAATATCTTAGGCTAGCACCGCTTAATTTCTCACTAAAATAAGCAACCGGTTTTCCTTCTTGTAACAAAACAGCACCTAGCCCAATACCGCTAGCATCACATTCAAGCTCAAACACTTTATTAAAATCAGGCAATTGCAAGAGGGGAGCATGTGTTAACTTATCTTTCAAAGTGTTGAACGCTACCTCCTGCGAGTCGCCCCAAGAAAATGGTGCACCTTTCTTTGTAAGCTCGTGCAAAGGGGCTGCAATGGAGCTGAAATCACGGACGAACCGACGGTAGAATCCTGCAAGTCCAAGAAAGCTCCGAATCTGTGTAACCGTCGTCGGTGTAGGCCATTCCCGAATGGCATCAATCTTGCTGCTGTCCACCTCAATGCCCTGCGGAGTCACAACATAACCAAGACGTTGCGTGCAAAAGATGCATTTTTCCATATTACCAAATAAGCGAGCTGCACGCAACGCATCAAAAACAGCACTCAAATGTTCTAAATGCGCTTCCATAGTCTTGCTGTAAATAAGGATATCATCAAAATAGACAACAACAAACAATCCTATGAAGGGCGTTAGAACTTCGTTCATCAAACGCATAAAGGTGCTGGGAGCATTAGTCAAACCAAACGGCATAACCAACCATTCATATAACCCAAATTTCGTTTTAAAAGCCGTTTTCCATTCATCACCCAGTTTCATTCGAATCTGATGGTAACCACTACGCAAATCAATTTTAGTGAAAAGAATGGCGCCACTAAGCTCATCTAGCATATCATCAAGGCGTGGTATAGGGTATCGATAACGAATGGTGATGTTATTAATAGCGCGACAGTCTACACACATACGCCATGAGCCATCTTTCTTTGGAACAAGTAACACAGGAACTGAGCAAGGGCTAAGAGACTCACGAATGTAACCCTTGTCAAGCAACGCCTGCACCTGGCGCTGGATCTCCTTCGTCTCATCCGGATTTGTACGGTATGGTGCGCGGTTCGGAAGCTGTGCGCCGGGAATGAGATCGATCTGATGCTCAATTCCACGGAGCGGGGGAAGACCCGGTGGCAAGTCTTTGGGAAAGACATCAGCGTACTCCTGCAAAAGGTTAGCAACCGCAGGAGGAATATCCAAAGACGGTGCAGCATCAAGTGAAACGAGCATACTAGAGCATACAAGTGCATAGCAGGGCAAGTGAGCATCGCGGAGATCATCAAAATCAGCACGTTGAGCAAGTAAAACAGGAGCATTCAACTTGATTTCAGAATTAGAAGTCGATGGTGATGGTTCAAGTTGTTTAGCATTCCTAGCAGCTCGAGCAAGATCATCTTTAACAATTTGTTCAGGTGTCATTGGATGTATAATTATTTTCTGACCCTTAAACATGAAAGAATAATGATTCGAACGACCATGATGCAAGCTATCAGTATCATATTGCCAAGGTCTACCAAGTAACAAAGAGCATGCTTCCATGGGAATAACATCACAATCTACAAAATCAGAATAAGCACCCATGGAGAAAGGGACACGCACTGACCGTGTTACTCTAATTTTTCCACCATCATTAAGCCACTGAATGTGATATGGATTCGGATGCTTACGAGTGGGTAATGACAACTTCTCGACCAGCACGGTACTCGCCAAGTTGTTGCAGCTGCCGCTGTCGATGATGATGCGAATCGACCGCTCCTGCACAACGCCCTTTGTATGGAACAGAGTGTGTCGCTGATTCTTCTCGGGCGGGACGACCTGTGTACTAAGAACACGCTGCGCAACAAGACTTTCATACCTATCGGCATCGCCCGGGTTGACATGTACCTCCGCCTTAGCTGCATGGTCAGTGGCAAGCATAGTATGATGAGTGTCCTCGGAATCACTAGCGGACGAGTACTCACCATTGTCACGTATGAGCAAGGTGCACTTGTTTGGGCAGTCCTGAATCATGTGCCCAAATCCTTTGCAACGATGGCACTGAATATCCCGTGTACGTCCTGTGGAAGGAGCAGCGCCTGTGGACGGGGGTGCTGCAGGTTTGGCCGGCCTCTCGCGCGGTGTAGTGCTGGTCGTGGATGGCGCATGCAGGGCAGGCGCTGAGCTGGTTGCCGGGCTTCTTCCTGCAAAAGAGTTAGAAAATGTCTTCGAGCGGCGACCCTGCACTTCACGTTCAGCTTTGCAAGCATATGCAAACAATGTGGTCATATCATTATATTCCTTATAATCAAGTATGTCCTGAATTTCGCGGTTCAAACCACCGTGAAAACGTGCCATAGCAGCGTCGTCTGTCTCAAACAAACCACAACGAATCATACCTTTTTGTAGCTCCTGATAGTAGTCCTCAACAGATTGTTGACCTTGTCGAAAGCATTGCATTTTTTCAAGCAAATCTCGTGCATAATATGAAGGGACAAATCTGTGTCGCATGGCAGCTTTTAATTGAGTCCAAGTGGTGGGAGGGGGATGTTTTTGCTTATATTCACGCCACCAAATTAAAGCAAAATCAGTAAATTCACTAATAGCAGCTTTAACTTGAGAACTAGCAGGAATATCATGGCATGAAAATTTCTGGTCGACCTCTAGTTCCCAATCAAGATATGCAGCAGGATCATATTTGCCATTAAAAGATGGAATTTTAAATTTAATCTTAGCAAATGGGTCATTATGTTGGTGACGTACCACACGGCGGGCACGACCGCGGCGAGCTCCCTCTTCCGACTCCGTGTCACCGCCATAATCTTGCTGCAACTCCGTGATCGTTGTGTTCAATGCGTCTAGCCGTGCCACGATGGTGTCGAGCGTGGTCCTAGCGGCCGTCTGAGCGAGGTCGAGCTGATCGAACCTCTCGGTCGATGACGTGATCGTCGAGTCAAGCCGTTCATGCATCATCTTGATGTCCGCTGCAAGTCCGTCAACTCGTGTCCGCATGTCCTGCAGCTGTTCATCCGCTGTGCCTTCGTCTCCTGCCATAGTTAGCGCAAACACAAAAACAAAGCCTACGACAACAAGGGTGTAACGGCTCACGAGGCGCTCACAGTAGTGCTGTTATCAAATTCTTATCCGTTCTTACCAAGCACACAGGGGTGATCTGCAACCAACAGGTAGAACCGGTGAAAGATTGGAGGAGCGATTGCCTGGAGAAACAAAGTTTGCTCGTCGTAGAACTATGTGGAGTTCTGGGTAGGCTGTACTCAATTCAAGGGTTAGCACAATCAAACAATTATGCAAGGTTGAATTATAGTGCCAAACACGTAATCAAAGCTGCTGGAAACAAAGTGCAAAAGTTGAGCAAGGGTATGGGGGGCAAAGGAAAAACACAAGAGAGAAAACAAGGAACCTGGGCGTCCTGCGGAGTACGCCCAAATGAAGGTAACCTCCTTTCGGTTTCCCCCTTTTTTTGTTTCTACGTGTCTGTTTTTTTTTTTTTTGCCAGGAGTCCTCAAAACTGATAATATGAATACAGAGGATCTAAAACAGCAAGTTACGACACACACTTTTTCCGAAAATACAGGGGTATTCCGAAAATACGGTGCGTTGTGGAGGTGGGGTGGAGGGAAGGGGCGATCGAGTCTGAATCGGTCCCGACGTGTGTACGGGGGATTTGCGGCCGTCCTCTGCCCGGACTCCTTTCCCGTTCCTCTTTTTTTTGACTTTCCTTTTTTTTCGATTGCTTTCTTTCCTTTTTTTTGACTTGCCTTTCACACAGGCGTGCGGGAGGATGAACAGGGCCGGCGGCGCTACGGCACGTGTGACCAGAGCGCGATCAGGGGAAAAAGGTGCGGCGTGTGTGGTAGGGTTGCGGCGTGCGTGGGGCAAAAAGGAAGGCGAGCAGCAAGATGGAAGGGCGGCGCACGAGGTGTGAAGAGACAGGAACAAGGCGATGAGAAAACAAAAACACAAGTAACCAGCAACAATTGAAGTGTACAGCACACAAATTCAACAACGCAAAGTATTGAAAGAATGCACGAGGCTAAAAAGGTTGCTGGGACAAGATCTAACCTGAAAATAAATTTTTGTTTTGGTTTTTGTGGACTGTAGGATGGGGAAAAAAACACTCGAGAAACTCACTGATCAACCTGGAAAGCTGATACCACTTGATAGAGTCGGAGTGCCCGATCTTTCGGTGAGTGGAGATAATTTCGATCTGGTGGAAGATGACCCTCACGATCCGACTACGACGAGTGAGCCCGAAGCGCCAATGCAATCGCTGAACCAACTTCCTGTGGTTACCGACCTTGTTGATGCAAGATCAGCCTGATCACGAAGATCGTTTCCTGCACGCAATCGAGGAACGAACAAGAAAAAGATGCGAGCAATCACAATATTACTCGAAGGTGGAGTTCTGAATCTCACGAGGACAGCGCGTATTTGCACGTGTTCGAGAGTAGCTAAAGCTAGATATAAAACAAAACTCAAGTCTGGAAAGCAATGATGCCTCTATCTAAATAGAGGAAGAGAGGGGTGCAACCCTAGGAAAGGGGCGGCCAGGGAGGGGGCGCAGCCCCTAGTGGTGGTCAGCCCTAGGCGCCCACGCAAGGGCCTCAGTTGGGCCAGCATCTATTCTTCTGGGCCTTCGTTCTTCAGTAGCATGACGAAGTTCAGTTCTCTTGCACGGGCCTGAGTGATTGGCCCAGATGGAGGTGGCGCCTGGGGTGGAGGAGCATCTGGTGTCGCTGGAAAAGGTGCTGCTGGCGTAGACGTACTCGTGTTGTAGTTGATGTCCTCATCAACTTAAATGATAGGATAATTATTTTTCTTAAATTCTACATATCAAAAGAAAATTAATATAACTGGTTTCACATTTTTATCATTTTTCTATTAATTACTATGCATTATTGAAGTCTATAACCAATTAATCTTAACATTTAAATTTAAGCATAAAATATTTAGAAACTGAAGTTCATCCCTTAAATAAAGTTGTAGATATTTAAAAGAAGATTCTAACAAATTTTAGTTTGTATTTTTGTGATTTTTCCTTGAATTGATATAGAATTTCAAAGTCTGCATCAGCAATAACAATAAGAGGTCCTTTCTGCACTATTCACTTGAGTCTAGGATCTTGCAGATAGCCCCCTGGGCTTCTAATTCTTCTAACCCGAGGTCCCTGGGCTAGAGACAGGAGCAGAGCAAGGAGAGGACGGCCATGTTCCGGCGAGGAGGGTCGCCGGCGGCGAGGTCCTAGGGGAGGAGGAGACTCAGGAACTCACGACGGTTCGGGTGCACCTCTTGCCGTGGACTGGGGTGGTCAGAAGAGGGGATCCCGACGAGAGCCCGAAGCGGCGGCGGAGGGGTTGACGACGACGGCGGTGCTCCGGCGGTCAACACCGGCGAAGAACCTGCGCACGAGAACCAGTGAGACGTGGGGAAGGTGGTGATGCTATCAATTGGAAGCATACACTTCGGATTAAGGATGACCGACGGAGACAGGGATGGCAGCGGCGAGGACAGACGCCGGCGAGCGTCAGGAGGGAGATGTAGGGCACTAGAGACTCCACTGAGTAGTCGTAGAGCTCCGGGGTGATGATGTGGTGCTAGCTAGGGAATCTTGGGGGTGTGGAGATGCTCGAATTGTGCTACCCATGGTGAGGCCGAAGGCGGCGACAGCGGCACTCGTCGGAGACGAAGCTCCGATTGCAATTGGAAGGCTACAGGGGGTCGACAAGCATGAGTGAGCAACGGGGAAGCTTGCACGAGGGTTGATTGGTGCGGAGGATGCCTGGTGGTGGCTGCCCACGGTGATGCCGTGCGTTGCCGGAGCAGAAGAGGAACGGCGGCGGTGGAATGTGGATCGAGAGCTCGAGAAATGCCAAAGGCTCTGGAGGAATAGGACGTAGAGGTTAAGGTGGTGCTGTTGCGCGCGAGAGATAGAGAGTTAAGGCTCTGCGGTGAGCTCTCCACGGCGACGAGGAGGTGGCGGCCGGTGGAGGTTCGGGGAGGCCGTGGCGCGCGCGCGGGAGGCCAACAGGAGAGAGGAACAGGACTGGGAGGGGAAAAGGATGACGCGTGGATGAAGAGGAAGCAGGAGGTGGACGGCGACGGCCTACACAGTGGTGGCCGGAGGGGAAGCACTGCCGGCGGCAGAGCAGGACTGAGCCGAGCAGGGGAGAGCACGTGCTCGGGGAGGAAGAAGAGAAGGAAAGGGGTCCGGAGGACTTGTTTGAAAATGTAAGAAAGTTCAAGGACCTCTCGGTAAACTAAGATTTCTCACTGCTACAAAGGTCAAATGAGAAAATGCTCAACATGAAAGTTGTAGAGTTTTTCAAACTCTACAACATTGCTTTAGGGCTCAAGTTCAGAAATTCAAAGTTTACAACTTTTTATGTTAAGTTTTTGAATAAAGGTAGAATTTGAATTACCTTTGTCTTTATCCAAATAAATTTGATCAAATTTTGGGTATGTTTACAAATTTTCCTGGATTGTCATGATTACTTGTATTTTTACATATTAGCCCTTAAGTAACCCTAAATATTACTATTACACTTCAACTATTTTGCATATGGCCCTTCAATTTTTATCTTAATCACACATAGGTCCCTAGTTTCATACAAAGGCCTATTTTTCTTAGGTTTTTAACTTACCTTTTTCACTTTTCTTCTCTATGGTCATTTAAATTTGGCACTTAATATTATATTTTTCCTGGGTTTTAATGTTATCTCCTATTTTACCCAATTACACACAAGGTTCGGTATGTTTCAAAATTACAATTATACCCCTGGTTATCTGTACTACTCACATACACCATAACAAGCATGCATATATTATGTTGAAACTTAGTGTCTATGTTTCTAATTACCTGAATGTTACATTGTATGTCATATAATTTACTCCACTTGCTGAGTACCAACCATAAGTGTACTCATGCTTGCTTTATTAAAATCAATGCTGCTCAGAACAAGATAATTGTCCGGAGTTCCCTGAAGATTTCGAAGAGTACTAGGCGTATGTCTCCCAGTCATCTGCCTGTGAAGTTGAAGTCTGCCTGTGAAGTTGAAGTCTGCTGCTAGTTATAAACGTTTATTTATTCACTTAAGATTAAGACTGTCGGTCATGTAATAAAGTACTATTATACTCTATTTCGTTAATGCATTGTTTCGGGTATACACTTGTGACGTCTACTATATGTGCGGAACTTGATCCTGGCGCACATATAGGATGTATTTGGTTACCTTTTCTAAACTGGGTGTGACAGGTATAAGAGGGGTGGATAGAGCTGGCTTGATGAGCACGCCGAGGCACCAGGCTGTGACCGGTGCTGCGCGGTTCGTGGTGCTGGGATGAACAGTTTTGGGTGTGGTTGAAGTTGAATGTTGGCTTGCAGAACATGAACGGGTAGGTCGACTGAGCAGTGTTGGGCCAAGGGAAAGAGAAGAGAGGCACTCGGCAAGCTGGTGAGCATGATAGTTCGTGCTGCTGGTCTGATCAGGAGAATGGAACCAAAAGAGAAAGGAGGGAGAGGGAGGTCGAGCGAGTTGCACCTTTTTTGTAGGGTATGGATTGCGTGATGCGCATGTCAAGGACAACAGCGAGATTCGATGGTCTCGAGTGAAGTTGAGAACAGGCACGGAGCGAATAGCTAGCTCAGCCTGCAGACGGCGTATGGGTGTATGATGAGATCGGGCATGTGTGGCTAGATCGGAATCGATCAACGAGTACTAGCACACACCTATGAGAAAGCTGAGTTTGGCATGATATAGCTGCCGTGTCAAGGAAGGAAAAGAGAGGATGGGAAAAGGGGGCAGAATGAGAGGGGGTTTGCTTATTTACCTCAAGGAGAAACTTTTGATTTACTTTTTTGTGATAAAACACGACAAGATTATGAGATTACGACAGTGGTCATCCTCAAGCTTGCACGCGGCATGATTCTAGGATTTAAGATGGAATAGACCCAAAACGAGTTGAATCCAGCTCGAGATGAAAAGAAAAAATTCATTTTCCAAAACATATTTTTTTCAGGCTTAAATAAATCTAGAAAATTCTAGGTAAATTTTTAAACCATGAAAAATATATCCAGAAGAATCCCAAAAATTCTGAGGAACACTTGGGAGGTAATTTGGGACATGAGGAATCCAAATAAAATACTTGGAATTTGAGAAAAAGATTTTTAGAACTTTCCAATAAATGGATTTAGCTCTACAGAAAAAGAGAATAATTGCTAGAAAAGTCTGGAAAATTCTCGAAAAACCCTAAAGATGGATGAGCACATTCTAAAAGACATTCACATCCTAAAATTAAATATTTCAGGGTGTGACACTATGATATCAAGTATGCCTCCCTCACCGCCATAAAGTCGCAGGCCGTGGCTGATTTCGTCACCGAGTGGACCGAAGTCTAAACCCCGACTCCGGACATCGCCCACAAGTACTGGACCCTGTACTTCGACGGGTCGGTTATGGGACTCGGCGCGGGGGCCAGCGTGCTGCTGGTCTTGCCCGAGGGGAATAGGCTCTGCTATGCCCTCCACCTCTACTTCCAAGCATCAAACAACGTCGCCTAATACGTGGGCCTCATTAATGGCCTTCGCATTGCTATCGAGCTCGGGGCACTCGGCTCTACGTCTACAGCGAGTCTAAGCTGGTAGTGGACCAAGTCATGAAGGAGTCCAACTACGAAAGCTCCCTCATGAACATGTATTGCACGGAGCTGCACAAACTGGAGGAGAAATTCTGAGGAATCGAATTGCATCATGTCCTGCGGAAGGACAACAATTATGCTGATGCACTCGATAAGATGATAGCCCAGTGGGATCCCGCCCCCATTGGGGTCTTGGTCAATGACCTCCACACACCTACGATCCGCATTAAGTCGGACCCGCCTCCAGGGCCTTCTGATCTGGTACCTGGGGACCCCAGTCGAGTCTCCCCCGAACCGACGACCCTTGACCAGGCACCCGGGGGCCCCAACTGCCTTGCTATGGAGGTCGCAACTTCCATGGCTGACATAGTGATAACCGACCCCGACTGGAGGGCGCCTCTTTTGGCCTACCTCCTCGACGAGGTCCTCCCACCCGATAGAACTAAGGCACGATTGATCGCCCGATGCGCCAAGACGTTTGTCGCCATTGACGGCGTGCTATACAAGTGGAGTCCGTCGCCTATAGGTGTGGCAGAACCGCTTGAATTATTCCGGCTCAAGTGCGCTAATTACCGCTATACAGCTGATATCATCTCAACGCACTTCAAACGGAACAACTCATTGGTCTGTCGGGTCTCCGCCCAATACAACCACGGTTCAACAGGATCGAAGTAGGTCTACCTCGCATGACGGCAAGTTTACAATCACAGTACAGCTCACCAACTTTTAATTATAGCATATTAACATTATTACAAACCGTCTTAAGTCAAAGTAACTTAAACAAACATTATTTTAAACGACAAGCTAAACAGCTTGTCCAAGTTCACAGCGGAAGGAAAATAAACACGCGACTACGCACGTCGCGAAGGTTGACACCGTACTCAGCCCAAAGCTTGGTGTCACTCCGGAGGGTCACTGCCAGTCGGGGACGGATCCCACTCCACGGACCAGCCAAAAGGAACAGAAGTTGGCCATGCAGGGTTATCCATGGGGTTCTCGAAGGTTATACCTGAAAGATTCACTAGCAAGACTGAGTATACTAATACTCAGCAAGGCTTACCCGAAATTGGGTATACTTAGCCCGTAATTAGACTCATGAAGGCCTGAAATGGTTCTGGGTTTCATTTCAGCTGAAAAGCAACAAAGAGTATGATCTACTTTCAAATTTTAGCTTTCAAATTCTAATTTGATTATCCATTCTAGGTAAGCATCTACACTAGGCAAGTAAGGTAGAGATTAGCATTCATCAGGATTATTCCATCAATAGTTACAGTTCTTACTCTATGTGGTAGAAGGAATAAGCAGTCTCAATTTCCGCGAGAGACGGACAATTCTGAATCGCATTTCCAAACCTTGCAAGGGTAAACCTAACTCACACGCTTGGAACATCCAAAGATCGTTCCAAAGTAACCATTTGCCTTTCATTCCGGGTTGTGGAACAGGGCCACCACAAGCGACTGTAGGACCGTACGCATACCAATTGTGCAGGACATACGTCTGTAGCGTGACTACATGACCATACTCATGTCCGCTGTACGGAACGTACTCCCACACATCGATGCGTGAGAGAAACCAAATTACGAGTGGTGGGAGGTATATCCACTTGCCGGGCCGATCGGTTACTAGGCTTGCCGCTTTACCATATTTCGCGGCATATGGCTAGTACTTTCAAATGCTTCGCCACCACTAACACACACTGCGACCTTAACAACTTTTATCAAAATAGACAGGGTAAACCTCCAGGTTATGATACCGTACATGACCTTGTCCATTATCCTTATAGTGATTGTAGGATAGTAAACATGCAACTCCTATATCGCGCGAGTGACAGGAAATCACTCGAATTTTACCGATCCTATTTAGCAGAGCGTCTAGGTGATAAGGACTCGGGTACAATACATTGGATTCCTAGGATTTATGCAACTAGGGTTTCATTTCAACTCCTAGACGTAATGCAAGATATATAATATATATATATAAGTAAAATTGTAATAAATTGAAATACTGGGGTATGCATCGGGGCTTGCCTTCTGGAGTGGGGTTGGGGGCAGGAGTGTCAGAGACTTCCGAACTTGGGTTCGGGGCTTCAATTAGAGTCTCGGTGATGTTTATTGGGTCCTCAGAAAACCCTTGGTCTTGTTCCAGGACTAGCTCGTAGTCTCCGTCGTCGAGCGTCGTCGATTCTATATGGTATGCAATGATTTAAGTGAGATGGTGCTTGAGTTAAAGATTTTATTTCACGATAAAGTTGCAATCCAACAATTTAATCAATATAAACTCATGAAGCAAGGGGGGTTTGAATGTAAACTCATTATGGTTATTTTAATCCAATTATCCTATTTTATTGAATTAAGTTATCAAATTGGATTTTTGATTTGAAAACTATAAAGGTTCTAACCTTGTGTCTTTATAGTTAAGCTTATCTTCAATAAATAAATTTATTATGAATTTCTCATAATTTTCTAAAAACAGAAACTAACACATTTGAATTTAAACTCAAACTTCAAGTTTAAATTCAAATCCTGAGTAAATAAAACTATAAATTCTTGGGAAATTTAATTATGAGCTAATCATTAGCAATTTAGGTTATGATAGAAAGATCTAAACAATTAAACTACAGGATCATGCTTAAATAAATTCAAACTACTTTTAAATTTGATTTGCACAAGTTCAAACGAACTTAAATTACAAAATAGTACTAAGCTTGAAATTTTTACACAAGCTTACTCATGGCCTAAAGAAGCTACATACCAAAAATCACAAGAAAATAAGCTAGTATGCAAAAGTTATTTCTAGATTTATTTGAAGTTTAAAATAAACCAAAAATCATTTAGTTTCAAACCAAACTTTATTAACAAAAGTTGTAGATTTATATTTCTAGATTCCAACAGATCTAGTTTGGTAAATTTTGGATTTTTCTACACATTCCTATGAATTTTACAAGCTAGCTGCTTTGCACACATGAAATAACAAAAGAGTTCACAGGGAGGCCCTCGGGTTCTTGCACCTAGGCCCTTAGAACAGCAATCTAAATTACATATGGGTCCTTACCGGGGGAAGACGACGGCCGTGACGTTCGGCCGGCGTGTTCTCGCCGGCGGCGAGGGTTTGGCCGGGGATGATCTGGTCCTACATGACCTCAATGATCTACTGTGCTCACGGGTGGGTGATGTGCACCAGGATTAGTGACGGAGCACGGCCGGCGACGATAGATGGCGGCGGCCGTGGCGGGGCATCATCGTTCCCGGCGAGGGGCCGGCGAACGTGGGCAGGAAGGGCGCGCAGGAGCACCGTGGGAGTGCGGGGATGCTTTTCCCCTACCTAATTTGGTCGGAGACCAAGCAGAAGGTGGTAATCGACAGTGGGGCGGGTCGGGTTCTCACCGGCAGTGATGGCGGCACGGCGTTCCGCAGGCTAGGGTGCCGGAGGGTGGCAGGGAAGTAGTCGAAGAGTTTCTGCCGGCTGGTGTGGTGCTTCTGGTGACCTTGGTCGGGGTGGAGAGGCCTTGTACCGGTGGTTCGACAGGAGGCCGAGCGGCGGCGGAGCTTGGAGCTCACCAGCGCTGCGGGGAATGGTGCTAGGATGCGGGAAAACAAAATTGGAGGGGCTGAGGAGCACCAGCGGGTCACGGCGGAGCTCTGGTTGCACTGGATCGGGGTTCGGGGGTGGTGTGGGCGGCTGTCGACGATGGCCAGGGACGGCCGCGGAGGTCGGGTGAAGGGAGGTGATCGGAGCAGGAGAAATTGAGTGAAATGCATGTGTGCAAACGCAAGGGCAAGTGTGCTAGGAGTTCCAGGATGTGCTCGGGGTCTCGAAGGAGATGTGGTTGCGCGGAAACAGGAGCTGGCACGCCAGCGGCGCGCGTGGCAGCACGGCGAAGCTCGGGCAGTAGCAGTGCGACGTGGGGAACACGGGTGCGAGACAGCACAAGGTCGGGAGGGTGGCGGCAAGGCAGGGGAGCAACGCGTGGAATCGCCGGGAAGCAGGAGGTGGTACTGATCGTCTTGCAACGGCGAGCGGTGGCGATGAGCAGCTCGGGCAGACGGCAGGCGGCGTGGCGAGGTGAGGAGAAGCCAGTGCGAGGCCGGGGAGCGGCGGGGCAGGTGCTGGGGCGGCACTTGGCCTGCCTCAGGGCGGCTTTGGAGCGGGGAGATGCACGGCACATGGCCGGGTCAGAGTGGCGGCGGCGCGCGGCAGAGGAACAGAGGAGAGGGGGAGAGAGAGGTAGACGAAGGAGGACCCGGTTGCAAATTTCAGAAAAGATAGGGACCTTACTGTAATGCTCAAATAACTTTCAAACCAGAGCTCAAATGAAGATGGGCCCAAAAGCAAAGTTTCTAAACTTTATATAAATCCTACTTAAAAATTACACTACATTTACATCCCATGTGTAGTTTCACCTACATTTGCGATTTAAACACAAGTTCTTGACTTTTACAAAACAACCCTCATACATTTAAATTCTACCTCCCATTCCCACCCTTTTAACACTTAAAGGACCCTTATTAATTTATAATTACTTAAACAACCCTTTTTCCTTAACATTTAAATTTTTAAACACACTTTTACCACATTTTGCACACAACTTCGTACTAAAAGCTAGGGTGTGATAATGCTAACTACCTGAGTGTCACAGCCTTCCCCCCTAAAAAGAATCTTGTCCCGAGATTCCGGAAAATAATGGACTTGGATGATCAAGTTTGGAGGTTGGCTTGAAGTTAGTCTGGGAAATTGTGTTAAAGATAGGATTCAGTTTCCCACGTGGCCTCTTCTTCCGTGTGACAGTTCCACTGAATTTTGAACATCCTGATGGTTTCTCTTCTAGTGCTTCTTTCTTTGGTGTCTAGCACTCTGAGTGGGTGTTCTGTATAGGTTAGATCAGGTTCGATTTCGATGGTTTGGGAATCGATGATCTCGGTAGGAATTTTGATGCATTTCCTAAGTTGAGACACATGGAAGATGTTATGGATGGCCGCTAATTGAAGAGGAAGTTGAAGACGGTAAGCTACGGGTCCACAGATTTCGAGAATTTCAAAAGGTCCGATGTATCGAGGAGCAAGTTTCCCTTTTACACCGAACCTTTGAATACCTCGAGTAGGAGATACTCGAAGATATACGAAGTCTCCAACTTGAAACTATAATGGTCTTCTTCGTATATCAGCGTAGCTTTTCTTCCCCGGCCCTGCCTTTAGATTGTTTTGAATAGACTTTACCTTTTCTTCTGCTTCAATGACAAGGTCCGGTCCAAAGATTTTATGCTCACCGGTTTGTGACCAATCCAAAGGAGTTCGACATCGGCGACCATATAATGCTTCGAACGGGGCCATCTTGAGACTAGTTTGATAGCTATTATTGTAAGAGAATTCTGCCAGTGACAAGCATTTGTCCCAACTCTTGTCATACTGAAGGACACAGGCTCTAAGCATATCTTTCAAAATCTGATTTACTCTTTCAGTCTGTCCGTCGGTCTGAGGGTGATATGCGGAGCTTCAAATTAACTTAGTTCCAAGAGCATGTTGAAGTTGCTCCCAGAACCAAGCAATAAACTATGCTCCATGATCAGAAATAATCATCTTAGGTACTCCATGAAGACGAACTATTTGATCTAGATAGATTTCCGCATACTTTTTAGCATTATATGTAGTATGCACAGGAAGGAAATGTGCAGTCTTGGTTAATCGATCAACGATTACCCAAATTGAGTCATGTTTTAGAGAAGTATTGGGCAAGCCAACAATAAAGTCCATACTGATATCCTCCCACTTCCAAGAGAGGATAGGTAGAGGTTGAAGAATACTAGCAGTTTTTAAATGACTGGCTTTGACTCTTTGGCAGATATCAAATTCTAAGACATACTTGGCAATTTCTTGTTTCATACGAGTCCACCAGATGTTTTGTTTCAAATCCTGGTACATTTTCATACTGCCAGGGTGCATAGAGAATTTGGATAGGTGGGCTTCATCCAATATCTGTTTACGGAGCTTATGGTCCTTAGGTACAATGATACGTTCGTTGAACCATAAAACTCTTTCTGGATCTACTCGGAAGCACTTATACTTCCCTTCTCCTTGTGTTATCTTCTGCTTAATAATTCTGACCCCTTTATTGCGCTGTTAAGCTAGAAAAATGCTATCCCTAAGCGTGGCTTCAACTGAGAGATGATTCAAGTCACCTTGGGGAATGATTTCTAGATTAAGCTTTCTCATTTCCCAACAAAGATTTTCGTTGAAAGCTTCTACAGATAAGCAAGAGCAATGTGCCTTGCGACTGAGTGCATCCACAATGACATTGGCCTTGCCTGGATGATAATGTACTTCCCCGTCATAGTCTTTGATAAGTTCTAACCAGCGTCTTTGCCTCATATTCAGGTCTGCTTGTGTGAAGATGTACTTGAGGCTTTTGTGGTCAATATAAATATGACATTTCGTACCCATCAAATGATGTCTCCAGATTTTTAGGGCATGAATGACAACTGCGAGTTCAAGATCATGGGTAGGGTAGTTATGTTCATGAACCCTGAGTGCTCGTGATGCATATGCAATTACTCGGTTGTCCTGCATAAGCACACAACCAAGTCCGATTCCTGAAGCATCACAATAGATGTTGAAGGGTTTTGACACATCTGGTTGAGCTAAAACTGGAGCAGTTATAAGATGGTCTCTGAGAGTGTTAAATGCATCTTCGCATTTTTTATTCCAAGAGAATTTAACACCTTTCTTTAGTAGTTCGGTCATAGGTTTGGCTATTCTGGAAAAGTCAGGAATGAAGCGGCGATAATAGCCAGCTAGACTAAGAAAACTACGGATCTGATGGACTGACGTTGGAGGTTTCCAATCCATCACTTCTTGTACTTTACTGGGGTCAACAGATATACCGTTACCGGAGATAGTATGGCCCAGAAACTTCACCGTATCTAACCAGAACTCGCATTTAGAAAATTTGGCGTACAAGTGGTGGTCTCTTAATCGCTGAAGAATAACATGAAGATATTTTGCATGATCTTCTGGATTTTTAGATTAGATCAAAATATCATCAATAAAGACCACAACAAATTTGTCGAGTTCTTGCATGAAGACAGAATTCATAAGATACATGAAACATGCTGGAGCATTGGTAAGACCAAACGACATGACCAGGTATTCATATAGACTATATCGGGTGGAGAAGGCCATTTTTGGAATGTCACTTGGCCGGATCTGGGGGCATTCCAGGCAAATCGTCTGGAAAGACGCCTGGGTATTCACAGACGATAGGGATATCCTTTAACTTGATCCCGGTTGCAGCATAGGTGCAAAAATTGATGTACTCCCGTTGTGGAAGATAGAGAATGGTAGGTTCGTACTCAGGTGAATCTATCTCCACGGTTCGGGAAGAGATATCTAATGACACTTGATGCTGGGTCATCCAATTCATACCTAAAAGAACATCCATTCCTTCTAGGTCTAGCAGAAGCAAGTCTATTTTTATCAATTGACTACCCAGCTGAAGTGGTACCTTCCTACAGATTTGATTTGATAAGATTTTTCCACCAGTAGTTGTTATCTTATAATCTCCATTAGTAGGATAGATATCCAAGCCTATTTTAGTCCCATACTTTGCACTGATAAAGCTATGGGTGGCACCAGAGTCAAAAAGAACAATTACTGGGTGATGGTTGATAGAAAAAGTACCCGTTATTATTGGTGTCCCCTCGGGGAGTTCGGAGAGAGTGGTGAGGTTCACCCTTCCCTGGTAGACCTGGACCACTTGCATCTTGCCCTTGCCCTTGCTGGTTGGATTGGATGTTTGCCCTTAGAAAGATTTCCTTGGTTGAGGGCAATCCTTGATAAAGTGGGACGGGCTTCCGCAATTGAAACAACGATAGTTGTTGTTTCCTTGGTTGACTGGCGGAAAACTCAGCCGCGGACCCTGTTGTTGTTGCTGCTGAAATTGTGGTGTCGGTGGTCGATTGAATCGTGCCTGCTGGGGTGGTCTAGCTACCCATCTGCCAGGCATGTTACTTCGAGGTGGTGCTCAAGTAGCAGCGTTTTGAACCAACCGATACCTTGCCGGTTGTGTAGCTGAAGGCCCTGTGGGTGTCTTCCTTTTCTTTTCTGCTCTGTGGGCTGAGATGCAGTCTTCCTGAGTGATGGCCATATTGACCAGCTCATTGAAATTCTCAGCCTTTACCAAATTCAGTCGTTCTTTAAGTTTGGTGTTCAGGCCTCGGCGAAAACGATCTCGTTTGCGGGCATCTTTATCCGCATGGTATCCCGCGTACTGGCACAAGTGGTTAAAGACTTGTACATATTGCAGAACGGTGCAGATTCCCTGAGTCAAATTCAGAAATTCATTGAGCTTTCGCTCAATGAGTCCTTCGGGGATGTGGTGCGCTCGAAAAGCGGTCCGAAACTCGTCCCAAGTGACGATATGATCGGCAGGCTGCATGGCATGATAATGATCCCACCAGATGCGGGCAGTGCCACGGAGTTGTTGGGCTGCAACGAGCGCCTTGTTCTCATCTGAACATGGGGCAGATAATAAGGCGAACTTGGACTCGATGGTACGGAGCCAACCGTCAGTGTCAAGGGGCTCGTCCGCCTTATGGAATAGTGGAGGCTGGGTGCTGAGGAAGTCTTGATAACTGGCCAATAGGGGTTCATCTCGGCCTCGGGACTGATGATGGAATTGGCCCATTTGAGCCTGCACAAGCTGGTTGAGAAGTTCTGTTTGTCGGGCCTAACCTCGACCAGATTTGGCGGGGCTGGTGGCGGTTGCTGAGAACCGCTGGCCTGATCTGCCCGGAAACCTTCTGGGGTTCCGCGAGTAGCTCCAACCATCTAAAACAAAGGAGATATCCATTATCAATCATATCCTTACTCCTACTTTCGGATGATATACAGTTGCCAAAATGTAATTCATAAGCTTCAATCAACTCATTTCAAACGCAAGGGATTAAGTAAGATAGTAGAACACGAGGTTTGGATTACTACGCAAACTCTGATGGTCCTCACATCTTACATCAAGGTGCTTTGACTACTACAAACCATTCCATAAGTACTCATGCCACATATAATACAACAAGTGGCTCTAGATCTAGGTAGACTATTCACTACCTAAGTCACACTTTTCTACACTATTTATAACTAGGATGTCACCAACTCAAACAAAACTAAAAGTCATCAAAGTTGCCCACGGATGACTGACTGCCTGAAGAGGAATGATGGGGACTAAGAACAGGATCTCCATGCTCAGAATCGAGGTCTGAAACTCCCTCAATTTCCTCTAGATCTTCTTCTTCGGCTTCGGGTGCTGGTACAGCAGGAGGTGCTGGCTGCTGTTGGAGTTCATTGATTTGAGCATGGGCATCATCAACCTCAAGGGTGAGGTAGTGGATTTGTTCCTGGAGAAACTCAATGATCGTGTTGCGTTGGGTGAACATTGCGTCACTCTCGTTGACATGACCTTCCCGGTGATGAATAGTCTCCTCTCGGGCGGCAATGATTTCATCTTTCTCTGTCACCAAGGCTTGAAGCTGCTCAATCTGGGTGACTTGTCGGTCAGTATTCCTGAAGTGACCTTGCGCGATACTGAGCAACTGACCCATACCGCAACGTAGCAAAAGTTGATAATGATGCTGAACATTCATGAACCGCATAGTACCCCGAAGCGCTTCTTCCATTGAGCCTTCCATCCTATGACTTTCAGGAACTACCCTGAGATTCCACTCAGGATCATTGGGATTTGTCATAGGAAATAGACCGATAGGCTCTCCTGCAACTTCCCTCGGATGCTGGTTGCAGAAAAGATAGATGGCTTCCAAAGCTGCTCCCTCAATAGTGTCGACTATACGATAACCCACAACGTCAACTTCAATGGGCTGCCATTGGGAGCGGAAGGGATGTTGAGGAATAGTCATTCTGACTCGACATCGACGAACACCTTCTTCCTGGTATTCCACTGCGTCATACTATGGGGGCTCAGTATAAAGGAACGAGCTTAGTGATTCCCAGAGAAGACGAGGAAAACCCTCCCAGTGCAAGGCATTAGTGTGGAGATGCCCTGCAGGATCCCAAAAGACGTTGGAAGGGGCTGCCATCTGCAACAAGAATGCAAATGGTGAGACTTATTTACCCTGCTGAAAACTCACAAGGTAAATGGAACGAGATAATCAATTCTGATAACAGCAAAGACTGGAAATCAGATGGATGCTTAAGGTACTCAACTTAGAGCTACCACGAAAATCCTATTAACCCATTCTAGAGATAAACAACACGCTATTCGTCCTTAATAGAACCAAACATACATTGCATTCAGTTATTTGATGATGGATTATGCATGCACGTACTATTCGACCTCACAACCAAAAACAACTGCCGAATATCTTCGGACTTACGCGATTAATTTTGGTGGCATTACCCATATGTCTCTCACTATTAACTAGTCGATAAGTCCTATCCGTCTTAGCCTATTAATCGTGGTTAGTGTATGATGAACCCCGACGGGTACGAGGGAGCCCGATCTTTCGATGAGAGATGGTGGTGGTGTGGATCTGGTGGAGGCCAACGATGGCTGCCCGACTACCACAACCAAGATGGTGTGGCGCCTTGAGCGACAGGTACACCATCTCCTGATAACTACGATTTGGGGTGGAGGTCGACGTTGTGCTACCCGACTACAACAACCACAAGGGTGCTGCGCCTTAGCGATAGTTACACCGGCTCCGGTTGTTGCTGTTCTTGCCGTGCCAAGAACAGCCTTGAACCTGCAAGCAATCGAAGAACAAGCAAGAACAAGATAACAAGCAAACACTCACGAATTCGATAGAAGGTGGGGTTCTGATACAAGTATTCGGGTGGTCTAGCCGACACACGCGTTTACAAGAAAGTAGCAGCAGCTAACTTACATCAAGCAAAACCCAAGTTTTTTTTGTGGCTACTACTTGCTTAAATAGAAAGGAATACTAGATACACAGGATGTAGTCACGAGGCTTCCTCAAGAGTTTCTGGACGTTTCGTATTTGATCTGCCGTTGATTCCTGATCCATTGGAAAGTACACAAAGAGATCTTTCCAACAAGCATTTATTAGCTTTAAACAACCTTGGGAGTTGAAAGATATGCCCCCTTGAAACTGGTACTTGCTGCAGTTACGAAAATCCCTTCGGGTTTAGCAGCTTTAATTGCATTGTTCCATTCTCCACTCCTAGCTGGTTCAACTCCCAAGCACCTAAGAATAATAAAGTCATCACAAGGCTTTAATAGTACTCCATTTGAGGAAGAATTAATTTGAACAGCTAGGAATGAGTTCACCTGATAATTAAGTTCACGTGCACGGGCCCGTGTCATTGGTCCTGGTTCCGCTGTAAGTGGTGAAGGGGCTGTCGTTGTGGTTGTATCAATAGCAGTGATGTCCTCATCATCCTCCCCTTCTTGCAATAGAGTCGTCCTCGATTCTAGTGTGTCCTCACCCATGTATGGTTTCAAATCTGCAATGTTAAAAGAGGGACTAACGCCAAAATCTGCAGGCAACTCAATTTTATATGCATTGTCATTAATTTTGTGAAGTACTTTGAAGGGTCCAGCAGCTCGAGGTAGCGATTTAGACTTTCTCAAATCAGGGAATCTATCCTTTCTCGAATGTACCCAAACTAAATCACCAAGTTGAAAGGTAACATGCTTTCTACCCTTGCTACCTGCTTGTTTATACTTAGTATTCATGGCCTCAATGTTTGCTTTAGTTTGCTCATGCATCTTAATAATCAGTTCAACACAGCGAGAAGCATCAAAATTCAATTTTTCTGATGGTGCAATGGACAAAAGATCAATGGGAGCACGAGGAATAAAACCATACACAATCTCAAAAGGGCACAATTTAGTCATAGAATGCAGCGAACGATTGTATGCAAATTCAATATGAGGCAAACATTCTTCCCACAATTTGATGTTATGTTTAAGAACAGCCCTCAGCATGGTAGATAAACTACGGTTCACAACTTCATTTTGTCCATCGGTTTGAGGGTGACAAGTAGTAGAAAATGATGAGGACATCACTGCCATTGATACAACCACAACAACAGCCCCTTCACCACTTACAACGGAACCAGGACCAATGACATGGGCCCGTGCACGTGAACTTAATTATCAGGTGAACTCATTCCTAACTGTTCAAATTAATTCTTCCTCAAATGGAGTACTATTAAAGCCTTGTGATGAATTTATTATTCTTAGGTGCTTCGGAGTTGAACCAGCTAGGAGTGGAGAATGGAACAATGCAATTAAAGCTGCTAAACCTGAAGGGATTTTCGTAACTGCAGCAAGTACCAGTTTCAAGGGGCCATATCTTTCAACTCCCAAGGTTGTTTAAAGCAAATAAATGCTTGTTGGAAAGATCTCTTCGTGTACTTTCCAATGGATCAAGAATCAATGGCAGATCAAATACGAAACGTCCAGAAACTCCTGAGGAAGCCTCGTGACTACATCCTGTGTATCTAGTATTCCTTTCTATTTAAGCAAGTAGTAGCCACAAAAAGAACTTGGGTTTTGTTTGATGTAAGTTAGCTGCTGCTACTTCCTTGTAAACGCGTGTGTCGGCTAGACCACCCGAATACTTGTATCATAACCCCACCTTCTATCGAATTCATGAGTGTCTGCGTGTTATCTTGTTCTTCTATTGCTTGTAGGTTCAAGTCTGTTTTTGGCACGACAAGAACAGCAACAACCAGAGCTGGTGTAACTATCGCTAAGGTGCATCACCCTTGTGGTTGTTGTAGTCGGGTAGCACAACGTCGACCTCCACCCCAAATCGTAGTTATCCGGAGACGGTGTACCTGTCGCTCAAGGCGCCACACCATCTTGGTTGTGGTAGTCGGGCAGCCAACGTCGGCCTCCACCAAATCCACACCACCACCATCTCTCATCGAAAGATCGGGCTCCCTCGTACCCGTCGGGGTTCATCAAGTGGTATCAGATTTCAGGTTGATCGGTGAGAGATTTCCTTCTCTTTTGTTCTTTATTTACCTACAATCCAGTTTTGCCAAAAGATATAATTAGAACCGAAAATCCCAAAAACATTTTGAGCCTTTGCTTTACTACTTAGCTCTCAGCTTGTTGAATTCACGGTTGCTTCATTGTGTCGAGTTGCTGGTCCTAAGTTTTTCACCACTAGAGTTTCGAGTTCGTGCCACCTTGTTCTATCTCCATCTTCATTCTCTAGCTGAAGTTGCATTTTTTTTCCCTCATTACTCTAATCTGCTGATTGATAACCAAGAAAGGGAAAAAGGCAAGTGCAAAAAAAAAAGCCACACGGATCAGCAAGAAAAAGGCATGTGCAAAAAGAAAAGCTGCACTAACTAAAATTGGTAAATACAGATTCCAAGTGGAACAAGAAAGACAGTTTGTCAGCTGTGTGACCTTCACTTCTAAGTTTCGCAATTCAGCTTGCTATTTTCAGCGTTTTGATGACGCTCTTTGTGTAAACGGCTCGCGTCTCTACCACGGTTTGGACTAGGACCAGCACAGTACCAAGTTGAACGTTTATTCAACTCGTTGTGAACTAACGTGGTAATAGCTGTTCCTTGTGCAATTGTTTTAGCAGCCACCTACAACTCCACAAAACTATCTACAGCACCACTGGGTTGTGCTTGCAGTCACCGTTTGTTGTTGTTCTTGCTGACTGCCGGCGCCTCCTGCATCGCTTGGTAAGAACTTGTAAGAGCTTGATTTCTTGCTAGTGAGGAAGTGTTTGCGTCGTACCACCTCCTAGCAACTGTTACGTTTAATCTGCTTGCTTTTGTACTTCTTTTGTGTACTAACCATGTCAGCTGATGCGACTGAGTTGCCTTCGCATTCACCACATACGAGAGGCATCATTCAGCATTTTGAACGCCAAGTAAGGATGCACAGTGAAGCCCTCAATGAGGATGTTCAAGTAACCAATGAGCGCATTGGTCAAGTAGAGACGGCGCAGATTGAGACCAACAACAAGCTGACCACATTGGAGAGAACAGCTGGGGCTATTAACACCTCTCTTGTAGCAATCATTGAGCGATTAGAGAGGATGGAGCAAGCTGGGCGTGAAGAGAGGGAACGACGTGATGATGACGGTCAAAACTCCATTGGCAGCATTGCAAGAGATGACGAAATGGAGTATTCAGCGGACACTGAGCTTGATGATCCATATTTTAGGTATCAATGGCAGCCACGTTGCAACCATCATGGTATGGGTGGTCGAGCTCCACGACGTGAGGTACGTGCCAATGATGATTCCCTCTGCAGAGTTAAATTCTCCATACCACCTTTTGATGGGAAATATGATCCTGATGCATATCTGACTTGGGAGTTGTCAGTAGATCAAAAATTTGCATGCTATGAATTTTCTGATGATAAAAAGGTTAGAGCTGCCACTAGTGAATTCACTGATTTTTGCTTTTGTTTGTTGGCATGAGTATCAAACTAAAAATCCAGCTACCATACCACAAACTTGGAATGCTTTAAAAAGAATCATGCGTAATCATTTTGTTCCTTCCTATCATGCTTGTGACTTGTTGCATAAATTACAACAGCTTAGACAAGGTAATAAATATGTTGAGGAGTACTATCAAGAATTACAAATAGGCATGATGAGATGTGGTCTAGTAGAAAATGAGGAGGCTGCAATGGCTAGGTTCTTGGATGGTTTGACTAGAGAAATTCAGGATATATTAGCTTACAAGGAGTACACTAATGTTACTCGCTTATTTCATCTCACTTGTAAGGCTGAAATAGAAGTGCAGGGATGACGCACAAGAACTAACACTCCTGCAGGTCGAACTACCTCGTGGCAGCCATGCACAAGTGCCACTGGCTCTAACCATAATTTTCAGGGAGACGCTTCCAATCGGCTGTCCACGACTACATCAAAATCAGCACCTCCCCGCGCTACCGATACGGTGAAAGGATCCACCCAAGCTGCAGCCAAAACATCTTCTTCTCTCGCTTCCACTGGGAGAATGAAGGACATCCAATACCTCCAATGCAAAGGATTCGGGCACGTATGAAAGGACTGCCCAAGCAAGCGTGTGCTGATCGTACGAGAACATGGTGAGTACTCATCAGCTAGTGATTTAGATGATGAAACATATGCCATGCTTGCTGCCAAAGATGCAGGAAAGGGGAATGATGATGAAGAGCACATTGGGGCTGAACATGCTGAACACTACGAGAGTCTTGTTGTCAGGCATGTCTTGAGTACCCAAATGAGTCAAGCTGAAGAGAACCAGCGACACAATCTGTTCCAAACTAAGTGTGTAGTTTTGGAACGATCATGTCGCATTATTATTGATGGAGGAAGCTGCAACAACTTGGCAAGCACCACCATGGTAGAGAAGCTTGGGATGAAAACACTTCCACATCCGCATCCCTACTACATCCAATGGTTCAACGACAGTGGTAAGCTTAAGGTAACATGTATGGTTCGAGTGGAATTTACAATTGGTTCATACCATGACCACATTGATAGTGATGTTGTACCTATGCAAGCTTGCTCTATGCTTTTTGGTAGACCTTGGCAATTTTATAAGGATACTTTGCGTCATGGTAAATCAAATCAATATTCTTTCATGCATAATGAGAAGAAGTTTGTTTTACACCCTATGTCTCCCGATGCTATTTTGCGGGATGAAGTTGCTAGAGCCGGCAAAGAGAAAAACAAGAAATCTACTCAAACTGAAAATCTGGGTGTTGCGAAGGAATCGGAGCAACTTAAGAATGACAAATCTAAATCTGCTCATGCAAGGATGAATGAAATAAAATTGAAAAGTGCTTGTTACCTTGCTTCCAAATCTGATTTGCTTGAATTAAATGATGATGATGCAATCTGCTATGTGTTTGTTTGCAAAGAGGCTTTGTTCTCACTTCACGACGTACCATCTACGTTGCCTCCTACTGTCACTAATCTTTTGCAGGAATATGCTGATGTGTTTCCACAAGAAGTGCCACCCGGGCTGCCACCAATGAGAGGGATTGAACATCAGATTGACCTTGTCCCTGGGGCTTCCTTGCCAAACTGAGTGCCATACAGGACCAACCCGGAGGAGACCAAGGAGATTCAGCGACAAGTACAGGAATTACTCAACAAAGGTTATGTGCGTGAGTCCCTTAGTCCTTGCTCCGTTCCTGTTCTTTTGGTTCCAAAGAAAGATGGATCATGGCGCATGTGTGTAGATTGTCGAGCAATTAATAACATTACCATCAGATATCATCATCCCATCCCTAGGTTAGATGATATGCTTGATGAACTTAGTGGCTCGATGATTTTCTCTAAAATTGACTTGCGTAGTGGATACGACCAAATTCGCATGAAGCTAGGAGATGAATGGAAAACAGCGTTTAAAACCAAGTTCGGTTTGTATGAGTGGTTTGTCATGCCTTTTGGCCTCACTAATGCACCTAACACTTTCATGAGATTAATGAATGATGTTTTACGTGCTTTCATTGGAAGGTTTGTGGTAGTCTACTTTGATGACATCTTGATCTATAGAACAACTCTAGAAGAGCATCTTGATCATCTGCGTGCTGTTTTTAATGCTTTACGTGATGCACGCTTATTTGGTAGCATTGACAAGTGCACCTTTTGCACAGACAGAGTCTCTTTTCTTGGCTATGTTGTTACACCACAGGGAATTGAAGTTGATCAAGCCAAGGTAGAGGCGATACAGAGCTGGCCGGTTCCTACGACGGTCACACAAGTCAGAAGCTTCCTCAGGCTTGCTGGATTCTATCACCGCTTTGTGAAGGACTTTAGCACCATAGCAGGCCCGCTACATGAGCTTACAAAGAAGGGTGCTCCTTTTACCTGGGGCAAGGCGCAAGAGGTTGCATTTGAGACTTTGAAGGACAGGTTAACTCATACACCCCTTCTCCAATTACCAAATTTCAATAAAACTTTTGAATTGGAATGTGATGCTAGTGGTATTGGGTTGGGAGGTGTCTTGTTGCAAGAGGGGAAGCCTATTGCTTATTTTGGTGAGAAACTGAATGGGGCTAGTTTGAACTATTCCACTTATGATAAAGAATTATATGCTTTAGTTCGAACTTTGGAAACATAGCAGCATTACTTATGGCCTAAAGAATTTGTTATACATTCTGATCATGAATCTTTGAAACACATTAGGAGCCAAACCAATCTGAACCATAGACATGCCAAGTGGGTAGAATTTATTGAGTCATTTCCTTATGTCATCAAACATAAGAAAGGAAAAGATAATGTCATTGCGGATGCCTTGTCTCGTCGATATACTATGCTGTCCCAACTTGATTTTAAGATCTTTGGCTTGGAAACAATAAAGGAACAATATGCTTTTGATGCTGATTTCAAAGATGTGCTGCTGCAATGTAAAGCAGGGAGAACATGGAACAAGTTTGTTGTCACTGATGGCTTTGTGTTTCGGTCTAACAAATTATGCATTCCGGATGGTTCTGTGCGTATGTTACTATTGCAGGAAGCACATGGCAGTGGATTGATGGGACACTTTGGTGTGAAGAAGACAGAAGACGTCCTAGCTAGCCATTTCTTTTGGCCAAAGATGAGAAGAGATGTGGAGCGGTGCACCACCTGTCAAAAAGCTAAGTCCCGTCTCAATCGACATGGTTTATACATGCCTCTCCCTGTTCCTAGTACTCCATGGGAGGATATTTCAATGGACTTTGTTTTAGGACTGCCTAGAACAAAGAAGGGGAGGGATAGCATTTTTTGTTGTTGTGGATAGATTTTCTAAAATGGCACACTTTATACCATGTCACAAAACTAATGATGCTACCCATATTGCTGACTTGTTCTTTCGTGACGTTGTTCGTTTGCATGGGGTACCAAACACTATTGTCTTAGATCGGGATGCCAAATTTCTTAGTCACTTTTGGAAAACCTTGTGGGCTAAGTTGGGAACTAAATTGCTCTTTTCTGATGAACCTCGACGGGTACGAGGGAGCCCGATCTTTTGATGAAAGATGGTGGTGGTGTGGATTTGGTGGAGGCCGACGTTGGCTGCCCAACTACCACAACCAAGATGGTGTGGCGCCTTGAGCAACAGGTACACCGTCTCCTAATAACTACGATTTGGGATGGAGGTCGAATTGTGCTACCCGACTACAACAACCACAAGGGTGCTGCGCCTTAGCGATAGTTACACCGGCTACGGTTGTTGCTGTTCTTCCCGTGCTAAAAACAGCCTTGAACCTGCAAGCAATCGAAGAACAAGCAAGAACAAGATAACAAGCAGACACTCACGAATTTGATAGAAGGTGGGGTTCTGATACAAGTATTCGGGTGGTCTAGCCGACACACGCGTTTACAAGGAAGTAGCAGCAGCTAACTTACATCAAACAAAACCCAAGTTCTTTTTGTGGCTACTACTTGCTTAAATAGAAAGGAATACTAGATACACAGGATGTAGTCACGAGGCTTCCTTAGGAGTTTCTGGAAGTTTGATCTGCCATTGATTCTTGATCCATTGGAAAGTACACGAAGAGATCTTTCCAACAAGCATTTATTTGCTTTAAACAACCTTGGGAGTTGAAAGATATTGCCCCTTGAAACTGGTACTCGCTGCAGTTACGAAAATCCCTTCGGGTTTAGCAGCTTTAATTGCATTGTTCCATTCTCCACTCCTAGCTGGTTCAACTCCCAAGCACCTAAGAATAATAAAGTCATCACAAGGCTTTAATAGTACTCCATTTGAGGAAGAATTAATTTGAACAGCTAGGAATGAGTTCACCTGATAATTAAGTTCACGTGCACGGGCCCGTGTCATTGGTCCTCGTTCCGCTGTAAGTGGTGAAGGGGCTGTCGTTGTGGTTGTATCAATGGCAGTGATGTCCTCATCATTTTCTACTACTTGTCACCCTCAAACCAATGGACAAACCGAAGTTGTGAACCGTAGTTTATCTACCATGCTGAGGGCTGTTCTTAAACATAACATCAAATTGTGGGAAGAATGTTTGCCTCATATTGAATTTGCATACAATCGTTCGCTGCATTCTACGACTAAATTGTGCCCTTTTGAGATTGTGTATGGTTTTATTCCTCGTGCTCCCATTGATCTTTTGGCCATTGCACCATCAGAAAAATTGAATTTTGATGCTTCTCGCCGTGCTGAACTGATTATTAAGATGCATGAGCAAACTAAAGCAAACATTGAGGCCATGAATACTAAGTATAAACAAGCAGGTAGCAAGGGTAGAAAGCTTGTTACCTTTCAACCTGGTGATTTAGTTTGGGTACATTTGAGAAAGGATAGATTTCCTGATTTGAGAAAGTCTAAATTGCTACCTCGAGCTGCTGGACCCTTCAAAGTACTTCACAAAATTAATGACAATGCATATAAAATTGAGTTGCCTGCAGATTTTAGCGTTAGTCCCTCTTTTAACATTGCAGATTTGAAACCATACATGGGTGAGGAGGACACGCTAGAGTCAAGGACGACTCTATTGCAAGAAGGGGAGGATGATGAGGACAACACTACCATTGATACAACCACAACGACAGCTCCTTCACCACTTACAGCGGAACCAGGACCAATGACACGGGCCCGTGCACGTGAACTTAATTATCAGGTGAACTCATTCCTAGCTGTTCAAATTAATTTTTCCTTAAATGGAGTACTATTAAAGCCTTGTGAGGACTTTAACCAGCTAGGAGTGGAGAATGGAATAATGCAATTAAAGCTGCTAAACCCAAAGGGATTTTCGTAACTGCAGCAAGTACCAGTTTCAAGGGGCCATATCTTTCAACTCCCAAGGTTGTTTAAAGCAAATAAATGCTTGTTGGAAAGATCTCTTTGTGTACTTTCCAATGGATCAAGAATCAATGGCAGATCAAATACGAAACGTCCAGAAACTCCTGAGGAAGCCTCGTGACTACATCCTATGTATCTAGTATTCCTTTCTATTTAAGCAAGTAGTAGCCACAAAAAGAACTTGGGTTTTGTTTGATGTAAGTTAGCTGCTGCTACTTCCTTGTAAACGCGTGTGTCGGCTAGACCACCCGAATACTAGTATCAGAACCCCACCTTCTATCAAATTCGTGAGTGTCTGCTTGTTATTTTGTTTTTGCTTGTTCTTCGATTGCTTGCAGGTTCAAGGCTGTTTTTAGCACGGGAAGAACAGCAACAACCGTAGCCGGTGTAACTATCGCTAAGGCGTAGCACCCTTGTGGTTGTTGTAGTCGGGTAGCACAACGTCGACCTCCACCCCAAATCGTAGTTATCAGGAGACGGTGTACCTGTCGCTCAAGGCGCCACACCGTCTTGGTTGTGGTAGTCGGGCAGCCAACGTCGGCCTCCACCAAATCCACACCACCACCATCTCTCATCGAAAGGTCGGGCTCCCTCGTACCCGTCGGGGTTCATCAGAAAAGAGCAATTTAGTTCCCAACTTAGCCCACAAGGTTTTCCAAAAGTGACTAAGAAATTTGGCATCCCGATCTAAGACAATAGTGTTTGGTACCCCATGCAAACGAACAACGTCACAAAAGAACAAGTCAGCAATATGGGTAGCATCATCAGTTTTGTGACATGGTATAAAGTGTGCCATTTTAGAAAATCTATCCACAACAACAAAAATGCTATCCCTCCCCTTCTTTGTTCTAGGCAGTCCTAAAACAAAGTCCATTGAAATATCCTCCCATGGAGTACTAGGCATGTATAAACCATGTGGATTGAGACGGGACTTAGCTTTTTGATAGGTGGTGCAGCGAGCAACAAACCGCTCCACATCTCTTCTCATCTTTGGCCAAAAGAAATGGCTAGCTAGGACGTCTTCTGTCTTCTTCACACCAAAGTGTCCCATCAACCCACTGCCATGTGCTTCCTGCAATAGTAACATACGCACAGAACCATCCGGAATGCATAATTTGTTAGACCGAAACACAAAGCCATCAGTGACAACAAACTTGTTCCATGTTCTCCCTGCTTTACATTGCAGCAGCACATCTTTGAAATCAGCATCAAAAGTATATTGTTCCTTTATTGTTTCCAAGCCAAAGATCTTAAAATCAAGTTGGGACAGCATAGTATATCGACGAGACAAGGCATCCGCAATGACATTATCTTTTCCTTTCTTATGTTTGATGACATAAGGAAATGACTCAATAAATTCTACCCACTTGGCATGTCTACGGTTCAGATTGGTTTGGCTCCTAATGTGTTTCAAAGATTCATGATCAGAATGTATAACAAATTCTTTAGGCCATAAGTAATGCTGCTATGTTTCCAAAGTTCGAACTAAAGCATATAATTCTTTATCATAAGTGGAATAGTTAAAACTAGCCCCATTCAGTTTCTCACCAAAATAAGCAATAGGCTTCCCCTCTTGCAACAAGACACCTCCCAACCCAATACCACTAGCATCACATTCCAATTCAAAAGTTTTATTGAAATTTGGTAATTGGAGAAGGGGTGTATGAGTTAACCTGTCCTTCAAAGTCTCAAATGCAACCTCTTGCGCCTTGCCCCAGGTAAAAGGAGCACCCTTCTTTGTAAGCTCGTGCAGCGGGCCTGCTATGGTGCTAAAGTCCTTCACAAAGCGGCGATAGAACCTGGCAAGCCCGAGGAAGCTTCTGACTTGTGTGACCGTCGTAGGAACCGGCCAGCTCTGTATCGCCTCTACCTTAGCTTGATCAACTTCAATTCCCTGCGGTGTAACAACACAGCCAAGAAAAGAGACTCTATCTGTGCAAAAGGTGCACTTGTCAATGTTACCAAATAAGCGTGCATCACGTAAAGCATTAAAAACAGCATGCAGATAATCAAGATGCTCTTCTAGAGTTGTGCTATAGATCAAGATGTCATCAAAGTAGACTACCACAAATCTTCCAATGAAAGCACGTAAAACCTCACTCATTAATCTCATGAAAGTGCTAGGTGCATTAGTGAGGCCAAAAGGCATGACTAACCACTCATACAAACTGAACTTGGTTTTAAACGCTGTTTTCCATTTATCTCCTAGCTTCATGCGAATTTGGTCGTATCCACTATGCAAGTCAATTTTAGAGAAAATCATCGAGCCACTAAGTTCATCAAGCATATCATCTAACCTAGGGATGGGATGACGATATCTGATGGTAATGTTATTAATTGCTCAACAATCTACACACATGCGCCATGATCCATCTTTCTTTGGAACCAAAAGAACAGGAACGGAGCAAGGACTAAGGGACTCACGCACATAACCTTCGTCGAGTAATTCCTATACTTGTCACTGAATCTCCTTGGTCTCCTCCAGGTTAGTCCTGTATGGCGCTCGGTTTGGCAAGGAAGCCCCAGGGACAAGGTCAATCTGATGTTCAATCCCTCTCATTGGTGGCAGCCCGGGTGGCACTTCTTGTGGAAACACATCAGCATATTCCTGCAAAAGATTAGTGACAGTAGGAGGCAACGTAGATGGTATGTCGTGAAGTGAGAACAAAGCCTCTTTGCAAACAAACACATAGCAGATTGCATCATCATCATTTAATTCAAGCAAATCAGATTTGGAAGCAAGGTAACAAGCACTTTTCAATTTTATTTCATTCGTCCTTGCATGAGCAGATTTAGATTTGTCATTCTTAAGTTGCTCCGATTCCTTCGCAACACCCAGATTTTCAGTTTGAGTAGATTTCTTATTTTTCTCTTTGCCGGCTCTAGCAACTTCATCCCGCAAAATAGCATCGGGAGACATAGTGATGAGGACATCGCCACTAACGATACATCCACACCTACACTAGTATCTACTTCAACAACACCTCTTGGTCCTATTACTCGCGCTCGTGCTCGTCGGCTTACCCATCAAGTAAGTTCACTCTTAAGCTAAGGTTCATCATATTTAGAGAATGGAGACACGTGCACTCTTGTTTTACTCAGGAATAATGGATTGGATCAAAAGGGAAGAGGCATCGCGCAGGCTGGATTCGGACTGCAGAACAGACACGACTTGTGACGGCCGCCACGACTTCATCCGGACTCCGTTTTGGTCGGTCAAGTACTTCCTGGAAAGCTTATCAAATCTAATTTCCAACGGATCCAGAATCACCTCAATATCTGTTCGGAGTCAACCGCAATCCTAGATTTACTACGGAGTCCTTTTCAGCCACGGTGCTGCACCACCCTAATTTGGCCCAACGGGCCGTGTATCAAGTTGAGTCCAAGACGGATGCGCCCTAGGGTTGGAACACGACCCCAGCACCCTTTTGGTCGTTCTTCCACTTCTTTATAACCTTTAGCCGCCGTCAAGAACACTCGGGTTTTGTTAGATGCAAGTTTAGCTTTTGCTACTTCCTTGTAGACGCGCGTGCTGATCCAGCCGCCCGTCCACTTATTTTCAGAACCCCACCATAATGAGATTCAGTTTGAGACCTTCAATTATATCTTGTAATTTTAGTACTTGTTCTACTTGTTCTTGCTGATTCTTCGATTGCTTGCAGGACGAGTGCCCTAGTGGCCGGGTGTCGCGCTCCACAAGATCGCGGCAAGCAAAGGAGGTGGTGTATCGGTTGCTAAGCCGCAGCATCTTTGGAAGGCTGTAGTCGGGCCGTGAACGTCGTCTCCTCCATCAATCGAGTTATTCCACGCCTCTCATCGAAAGATCAGGAACAAACCCTAACGGATCCAATCAGTTGGTATCAGAGCCAGGTTGTTCGGTGAGAGACTTCCAATCCTTCGCTGTTTTTATTTTCCTACAGTCCAGAAAAGCCAAAAATAGTAGAATTTTTTCCCCCACCGCAATCCTATAGACCCTTTTGAGCCTTTACTAGTACTGCTTAGTTAGGGCTTGTTGATTTTCGGTTGCATCGGTTGTGTCGAGTTGCTGGTCTTAGTTGTAGTCTTTTAGAGTTTCGAGTTCTTGTCATGTTTGATCACATACGCTGCCTTTTCATCACTGTTTTGGCCGAATCAAAATACACTTTGGCTGTCAAGTTCGACTTGGAATCGGTTAAGCGCGTGTTGGCCGAGACAGACTTGATTTCAGGTAGCCTTTTCATCTTGCGGTTGCCGAATCTGAGTATCTCTTTGTTATCAAGTTCGAGTTGGACTCGGTGCCTGTTTGTTATCAAGTCTGAGTTGAATTCGGTGCTGGTTGCATCTGAGTCCAAACTGTGCACTAAAGGCAATAGCACTTCACACATATATTTAAGTGTTCGGCCCACTCTAGAGAGAGAGAGCGTGTGTGGTGACTTGCTCACTTGTATTCCTTTGTTCATAGCATCTGTTTTTGAGGTTTCCGCTGCAAAAAAAAGAAAAAAAATAAAAAAAATAAAAAAAAAGGATCAGTGTTAAAAAAAAGAAAAAAAGAAGAAGCAAGGGGCTAATTCATTGCGTTTGTTTTTTCCCTTCTGTTCGGGAGTGGTGCTTTGTGACTTCCTTTGTGTCCAGGCTCGCGTCTCTAGCACGGTCTAGACTAGTACCAGCACAGTACCACCGTTGAACGATTATTCAGCTTACTTTTGTGACTAACGTGGTGCTAGTACTTCCTTGTTCAAGCCCACCTACAGCTCCACATATCCGACTACAGCTCCATAGGTCTTGTTGCTGCAGCGCTGATACACTTCATTCCGCGGTTGCGGACTTGTTGGTTGCCATCCCCTCCTAGCAGCAAGGTAAGAATTGGTAAGAGCTTGTGCAACAGGTTGAGAGTGAGCGCCTTGCAGTAGCTACACCCTATTAGCTGTAGGGATTTTACTACTTCACTTGCTTTTCTTGTTGTTCTTGTTTTTCTCACCATGGCAGGCTCCGAGGAGGATCATAGCTTGCATCAGTCTCCACGTACCAGGGGCATCATACAACATTTTGAAAGGCAAGTGCAGCGGCACCAGAGGGACTTGATAATGATATGCAGGTGACGAATGACAAGATTGGACATTGGAGGCTACGCAGATTGCCACCAACACCAGCTTACGGGTCTGGAGACAGCGGTCGGCAATATTGACAAGAGTCTTGCTGCTCTTTTGCGGCGTTTTGATGAGCTCCATGCAAAGACCAACGAACAGCGTGATGATCAGGAGGAGGAATATATTGCTGATACTGAACAGGATGAACAAGACGCTCGCCATCGCCGACGGCTACGCACTAATCGTAGAGGTATGGGTGGTTTTCGCCATCGTGAGGTACGCACCAATGATGACGCTTTCAGCAAGATTAAATTTAAGATACCTCCTTTTGATGGTATATATGACCCTGATGCATACATTTCTTGGGAAATTGCTGTTGATCAAAAGTTTGCATGCCATGATTTTTCCTGAGAATGCACGTGTTAGGGCTGCTACTAGTGAGTTCATTGATTTTGCTTCTGTTTGGTGGATAGAACATGGCAAGAAAAATGCTGATGACATGCCACAAACTTGGGATGCTTTGAAACGGGTCATGCGGGCTAGATTCGTTCCTTCTTACTATGCACGTGATCTGTTACATAAGTTACAACAATTGAGGCAGGGCACTAGTGTAGAAGAATATTATCAGGAATTGCAAATGGGTATGCTACGTTGTAATTTAGTGGAGGGTGAGGAACCTGCTATGGCTAGATTTTTGGGCGGGTTAAATAGAGAAATTCAGGACATTCTTGCGTATAAAGATTATACTAACGTAACCCGTTTGTTCCATCTGCTTGTAAAGCTGAAAGGGAGATACAGGGACGACGTGCTAGTGCTAGATCTAATGTTTCTGCAGGTGAATCTACATCATGGCAGCCACGCACGACTGCTTCTATGGGCGGACGTGCACCTGTACCAGCTCCTTCACCGAGTCGTACAGCAGCGTCTTTCTCCATCCAGCGACAAGCCACGCGCTCCTCCCACCACTTCAGCAACCAAGACTGTCCAGAAGCCAGCCGCTAGTGCTTCCTCGGTTGCATCCACGGGTAGAACAAGGGATGTCCAGTGTCATCGGTGCAAGGGCTTTGGGCACGTGCAGCGTGACTGTCCTACCAAGCGCGTTTTGGTGGTCAAAGATGATGGTGCGTATTCCTCTGCTAGTGATTTTGATGACGATACGCTTGCTTTGTTTGCTGCTGACCATGCAGGTAACGAGGGACCACCAGACGAACATATTGATGCAGGGGCAGCCGAACACTACGGGAGTCTCATTGTGCAGCGTGTGCTTAGTGCACAGATGGAGAAGGCGGAGCAAAATCAGCGACACACGCTGTTCCAAACTAAGTGTGTCATTAAAGAGCGTTCGTGTCGTATGATTATTGATGGAGGTAGCTGCAACAATCTGGCTAGCAGCGAACTGGTGGAGAAGCTTGCACTCAGCACCAAACCACACCCACACCCGTATCACATTCAATGGCTAAACAACAGTGGTAAGGCTAAGGTAACGAGGCTGGTGCGCATTAATTTTGCAATCGGATCATATCATGATGTTGTTGAAATGCGATGTTTGCCTATGGCAAGCTTGCCATATTCTGCTCGGTAGGCCTTGGGCAATTTGATACGGATTGTGTGTATTATGGTAGGTCAAATCAGTTTTCGCTCTTGCACCATGATAAGAAAATTGTGTTGCTTCCTATGTCTCCTGAAGCTATTGTGCGTGATGATACTGCTAAAGCTGCCAAAGCTAAAAGTGAGACCAATAAGATTGACAAGTCGGTTGCTAATAAGCAAGATGAGATACGCTTGAAAGGGACTTGCTTGCTTGCTACTAAATCTGATATTAATGACTTGATTGCTACCACTTCTGTTGCCTATGCTTTGGTGTGCAAAGATGCTTTGATTTCCATTCACAATATGCAGCACTCTTTGCCCCCTGCTGTCGCTAACATTTTTGCAGGAGTATTCTGATGTGTTTCCAAGTGAAATACCAGCGGAGCTGCCACCAATACGAGGGATTGAGCACCAAATTGATCTGATTCCAGGTGCATCGCTGCCCAACCGTGCACCGTACAGGACCAAATCCGGAAGAAACGAAAGAGATTCAGCGACAAGCAAGAAGAACTACTCGACAAAGGTTATGTACGTGAGTCTCTTAGTCCTTGTGCTGTTCCAGTTATTTTAGTCCCTAAGAAAGATTGGAACGTGGCGTATGTGTGTCGATTGTAGA